>NC_142289.1:37518495-37672495 GCF_965620075.1 Prunus avium | reverse complement strand
ATTGAAAAGAATGTACTAGACTTCAATTATTAAATGTCTGCAATGAGGGGCATCATTCTGCATGAGTTAAGAGCGATGCCGCTTTAGCACGCTTTCTCTTTGAAGAGTCAAGACCAAACTAGTACCTAAGAGGCAAACTGCCTTTTGAATAGTTTGCAAACGACTACTAGAACCAGAGGAGCTAAAGGCTTTGTGGCCCCTGAATAGTTCAAAAACTGTCCCACAGTGAATTTGGATGCTTACAGCTATGGAATTCTGTTACTAATTGACATTGTAATATATTTATGTAAATGACATCAAAACTTTTTCAATATCCAAGCATAATAATTCACACTTTCACACCTTTACAATCACCAGCATGATGATGCCCAAGAAAACAAGTTGCTTGAAATAATATAATAATAATAATAATAATAATAATAATAATAACCCAAACAAAAAGCTATCTTCTTTTCTTTCTAGCATCAAGGAACAAACACAAATTACAACTTGGAAGACTTCCATTTTTGAGACTTAATATTCAGTTCCAACTTCATGGTGGATGTCCATAAGAATTCTCTAAGCCAGAGGCGGTTTCTTCTGTTTCGGTATGGGTATATATTTAGTAATAAAAAACAATTACTTGCATAGGATTTGCTTCTTGGAGTTGAGCATTTTTCTCACTGTATATACCTGTCACTATTTAGTGGCCTCTTAAACTAAAGACAAGATTTTTTGTTGGACATCTTAAAAATATTTTAAAATACAACTTAGAAAATGATTATAGCCCTCAGACAAGAAAATAGTGGCAAATTACATTGTATGGAGATAAGGATTATGCTTTTAAACCACTGAAAAAGACTTGTGAAATGATCCAAAAATGTCAAATGACCACGTCTACACCAACTGTTTGTTTTCTAAGACAGTTCAACTAAAACACCATCTACTTCCATATTTAATTCCTTGACCTCCATGTTTATAGAGTGTTTGCAATCAGGCAAAACGTCACTTTTGGTCCCTGTGGTTTACCACTTTTACCACTAAGGTCCCTGTGGTTTCAATTTGATCATTTTTGCACCTGTGGTTTTTAATTTAAGCAATTCAAGTCCAATCTCCAATTTCTGTCAAATTAGGTTAATTGCTGTTACTTGTTGAAGGGCATTTAAGTCCAAAAACAAGAAAGAGAGAGGAAGAAAAAAAAAAGAGGAAAAAGATAGGGGAAGAGAAGCCGTCAGCCACACAACCAGCCCACACGTCAACCACCACACTCTCCGCCCTCTCCTCAACCTGATATTTCATTAATATCAGAAATAATTAAAGAAATAAAGATGATGAGTTGTAGCAACATGATGAGAAGGCATTTGGAGTTGCAGGGTCCAAGGCCTAAACCTCTTGTGGTGAGCAAGAATTCAAAGCAGGAGATGAAGAAGAAGAAGAAGCAGCAGCCGATTTCGTCAAATCCAGTTATAGTTTATCTGATTTCACCAAAGGTTTCATGTGCAGCCTCAAGAGTTTATGGATCTCGTGCAACGGCTTACCGGAAATAATAATAATAATCAAGGTAAATTAGTTGGCCATGGATGCTAGGTTAAAAAATTTGCTTTGCTTCTGAGTTCTTGGTCTTGCTCTTTCTTCTTAGTATGCTTATTGTTTGATCATCCATGAAGATGGTCACTTCAGTGAGAGCCAACAGAAGCTCAACACAGATTACTTCTTGCATATAGATATTTTACACTACAGCTTTTGACTTTGATGGATATATATATACCATCATTTTTATATTATTTATATGTTTTCGTATTGTGAATTTGCAGTATTAATTGATCAGGTTGATTCTTGTGTGAATGTCATTCGAGCTCGGTGGATTTTGAAAACCGTTTCTTCCTACCAACCCAGCCCAGAATATTTGGAATGCCATACACTTGAAAAAAGACCATATTCTATTATAGAAAACTGATAAATTTCTTATATATGGTGGTTGTGTGGCTGACGGCTTCTCTTCCCCTATCTTTTTCCTTTTTTTTTTTTTTTTTTTTAAATCTTTCTCTCTTTCTTGTTTTTGGACTTAAATGCCCTTCAACAAGTAACAACAGTTAACCTAATTTGACAAAAATTGGAGATTGGACTTGAATTGCTTAAATTGAAAACCACAGGGGTAAAAATGATCAAATTGAAATCACAGGGACCTTAGTGGTAAAAGTGGTAAACCACAAGGACCAAAAGTGACGTTTTGCCTAAATTAATATATGAATGATAAGCATGCACTAATGACTTTTTGTTTGCGAATCCGTATACAAATCTATTTGCAATCTTTGCTTTGAAAAATCAAGCAACTCAAGACTGGTTCAAATGGAGATGCAGTCACATCTTTTAGAGATAAACTCTATATCATTTTATTTATATAAACAAACCTAAAAAATGACAACTAGCCTTATTTAATTTTGATTGTTAAATTACTTTGATATCCTATTGAGTGTTTTGGGTATATTTATGAGGTTTTGAGGCTGTGCTTCTTTTAAAAAATTGATGACAATTTTGTAATTTATAAGAAGTTAAAAGCCTCTTTGTTGTGTTGTAAATGGGCTTTGCATGTGTTTCTAAAGTCCATTTCATATAGGGTTTTTTTTTTATAATTTGAGCTCCTATAATTAATATAATAGTGAATCTCCCAATCTTTTATGGCTCTCAACTAATAGACTTTCACATACTCCGCCCCTTTTCCCCTTGTTAATAACAAAGTTTTTCTCCCTCTTTGAACCCATTTTGCTCAGGTGGCTGTTCAACGAAGTAATATCTCAACTAATTTAGTAAAAGAAGATTATCTTTAACAATTTTCTTAGATGACAAAATTTTTAGCTTTAAATGATCTCTTTTTTTTACTTAAAAGTGTATAAAATATATTGCAAAGGTTTCTTTCATTGCCAAATTTAAGAAAGAGAATGGTGGTTTCTTACACGCATTGCCAAAGTGTCTTGGATGTTCGAATATAAGACTACTGGTATGTCAAGGGCCTTTTTCATTGGGCTACATCCCATTGACTTTTGCAAAGGTTTCTAATTACTGCGAGGATGTGAAGAAATGTCTTAGAAAGTTAAAAAGACCTTACATAGGCTTATGGAAGGAGTTGGGCTACTACTCCCCATTTTTGCATGGACTCGTAAAGAGTTGGGTTACTCCACTCATTACTAATTGGTTTTGGGGTGGACGAAGCCAAACGTGCACCAAGTTATAGCTACTCCCTTACATTATTGAATTGTTTATTATATATAGGGCTTCTAAGATGTCCATTTTTATCAAGATGTAATGAATGCAGTCCACATGCTTTCCCTTTTCAATTATAGTCCATTCTCACCAAGTAATCAATTAGTATGTCTATAATTTTTAAAGAATTTACAGTATATGCCATTATCATAAAAAGGAATTATATGAAAACACTTTTCTTAAAATTTGGTGTTTCTATGTATGTGTGTGTGCGTGTTTCCTTATATATGACGTTTCCTCTTTTATATATATATATATATATACCTGCCTTACAAGTAATTTTTTTTTTCTTGAGTTTTCTTAAGTAATTTTTTCTAGAGTTTCATATATATACATACATACCTGTCTTCCAGGTAATAGGTTTTTTTTTTTTGTGGTTTTCCAAAGCAATTTTGTATGGAGTTTCATCTCAATATGAGTTTAAAGATCCATAACCAAGGTACTATATGAGTTCAATTACCTGGGCTAGAGGGTATAACTACCTATACTAGAGGTAACTTATGGATTCAATTACCTTGACTAGAGGTAATTTATGGATTTAATTACATGCACAAGAGGTGTATGCATAGGTACCTTACCTATTGTTAATGTATGAAGTTTCCATTAACTCTTATTACAAATTTTAAGGTCGGTATACCTTGGGAAATTTTCAAAATTCAATTCAATTCAAATCAAATATGATAATTAATGTCCTACAAATCAATAACTTGCCAGTTTTACAAATCCATAATTTACCTTATTTGTATTTTAGGGGCATAATTGGAACAAAAAAATAATTATCAAATAAATTAAATAAAAGTAAACATCAATAAATTGAAAAAGGCATGTAATCTTAGGTGGTACAAAAGTCAAAGGACTTGGATCAATAACAACTTCTGTGTGGATCACTCCCAATATCTCTCATCATAATTTTCTATTATATATATTACTACAGTACCACACTTCAATTACCCCATTTGTATATGCATGTTATATATATTGCGTCATATGATTTCCCCGATCTTTCCACTCACAATATCACCGTTGAAATGACATAATTTGGGAGCCTCAAGAAAACAGAGGGCGTTGAAGATGAGATCCCCAATTTTTATTTTCTTTCTTACAATTATATATATTTGTCTGTTACTTACTATATGCAGGAAGATGTGGGGATTATGAAGAATATAGGGTTAGATGCTTACAGGCTCTCTATCTCATGGCCCGGACTATTACCAAGTAAGCTAATCATCCTAAATCAGTCCTTTTGTATAACATAACACCTTCATACAAGCTACAGCCAGTGCATAATATGTAAATATACAGAATTTCTTAACTTGTTAGCTAGATACGCATTTCGATATAGCAGTGATTCAATTCAATATATTAGCTAGATAACAACAAGACTTGTGTGAAAATTTTCACATCGATGAAACTGCTGCTTGAACAAGTCTACAATAGCTAGCGTATAAATTTAGCTCAAAGTTATGGCTTCCATAATAAACAGTAATAAATAAATAAATATATATATATGCATGGTAAGCATGGAGTTTTGACTTTTTGTTTGCAACTCCAGAGACAATTCTGATAGCCATTTGCTTTTCTTTGAAAAATGAAGGAGCTCACGACTGCTTCAAATGAAGATGAGATTAAATACTTTATGGCGTCAAACTAAATGGACCTTCACATATTCTGCACCCCTTTTCCCGTTGTTGATAACAAAGTTTTATCCCTCCCCATTGACCCCATTCTGGTTTGATGGCTGTGTTTCAACAAAATAATATCGCATACGATCTTACTAAAAGAAAATTATCTTTAGCAATTTGCTTAGATGACAAACGTTTTAGCTTCTTTTTTTAAGAAAGAGAATTCATTCATAAAACCAAAGGCATACAAAGAGCAACACGATACAGTGGTCTCATTAAAACCTTCCTATGACAACCTCATGGGACAAACCCTAAAGAAGGAAAGAGTACCACACACGTCATAAACTAACAAGAGAGTCCGATTCAAGAGAAATTATAGAATAATACGGTATCACCACATCCGCTAGTAATACTTCCACTCAAATATTGCCATGTATTTTTTTAAAATATAAAATATAAATGTTTTTTCAGATGGACATTGGGTCTCAATTTTACCCTTTAGAACAAAATTTTAAGAAGAGAAAAAAGAGAAGACGACGACTGCCGCCAAGGTTTGCAGTAAGTCTACCCTTTTCTGCCGCCCCCTCCCATCTCTTCCTTCATCTAAGTTTCTCTCCCTCTTTCTCTCTCTCTCTCTCTGAATCAATTTATTTAATAGTTTTCTTTTATCATCACATTCCATGGGGCCCAACCTTATCTCTGCATATCAAAAATTTCTTAGGGCTTCTTAGTTAAGTTTTCTATACAGATCTTTCTGGATATGTGTTTCTCGGATCTTCTCAAAATTGGATAAAGAGCACTTGGATATGGAGGTTTTGAGAGGAAGAGGTGGAGGAGTGGGACTGCGAAGCGGATAGAGGTGGGAGGGTAGCACGGAGGGAGACTGTGAACTGGATAGAGGTGGCTGTGGCACAATCTTTTTAAAATCTTTTATTTTTATTATGAAGGGTAAAATTGAGACCTAATGTCTAGCTGGAAAAACATTTAAATTTTCTTTAAAAAAAATACACATGTCAATATTTGAGTGGAAGTATCACTGGCTGACGTGGTGATACCGTACCATTCTATAATTTCTCCCGATTCAAGTCACTTATTTAGCTTTAAATGACCATTTTATCGTACATCTAATAAAATAAAAATATATTGCAAAGGCATCTCATCACGAATCTTAATAATCAATATTACTTGTTTATCACGAGTCTTAATAACCATCATAGAAGAATTTCTAAAGATTTGGAAGGACCTGATCAGCACACCCTGTTAATTCTAGTTGTGTTTACAAATGCATTATTGAATTGTTTATTATATATTGTGCAGTACGCATAGCTTCCTCTATATAAAGGACATGCAATATGCAAGGAAGAGCCAACTTATAGATCACCAAAAGCCCCTTAATTAGTTATGCCAATGCAATTAGGATCTTTGCTCTTCGGTCTGGTGCTAGTAATTGGCTTTTCATTGCAAAGTAGCGAAGCTGCTACAGATCCACCAGTTGTTTGTGACACTATCAACAGGACCAATTTTGAAACAGGGTTCATATTCGGCGCGGCTTCATCATCTTACCAGGTCAGTTTCTTAAAGAGCTTAATTATCATTTACTTTGCTGTTCGTATGATTAATTAAGTTTAATTTTCTTCCAATGCCAGAACAATTAGCATCCATGCATGAATATTTTGACCTCTTTACTGTGTACGTACTCTTACTTATATTTGTGTGTACGTTTCAGTATGAAGGTGCTGTCAAAGAAGATGGTAGAGGACCAAGCATATGGGATAACTACACCCACCAATATCCAGGTATGTCTCTCATCAAACAATCCATTAGAGTTTAAATATGAAAATTGAACTAACTCAATCTGCAGGCGTCATTCTTTTTTCTGTTTGCTTTCTCCAAATCGCATGCGTTCTGCTTTCGTATGAGGCTTTGGGGCATCCAAATCATTAAGACCGAAACACTGTGGATATATATATAATAGAAAAAATTCCATCACCATAGCTAGCTAGCTAGGTTCAGAATTCAGATGAAGGAAACACAACATGAGGATACAAAATTCCATAAACCGGGTTCGGCCTGGATGCTTAACCTTTCCTGATGAACACCAATGGGACACTAGATGCCTTAATGATTTGGATGCACGGATTACAAGTATATGGAAAGTTTTAATGAGTAAATCTCGAAGGAAACCAATTTTAATTCTTATATTATTTTTCTCTCGTATCATAACATTACTTCATGTATTTATTATAATAATAATTTACCATGGACAATCCACACATGGCAAGCTTTTAATATAGAGGTGATGCCCATAGTGAACAAGTTGGTATACATGCATTATAGAGTGCATGATATTTCCCCGTTCTAAAGAGTCAAAATTTTCTATGGTTAATTGCAGAGAGAATTCAGGATGGGAGCAATGCGGATGTTACAGTTGATCAATATCACCGCTATAAGGTTTTAAAATCACATAATTTGTGAGCCTTAAGAAAATATAGGGGATCAAAGATGAGATCCTCAATTATTATTTTCTTTCTCATAGTTATATATATCTTGTGTGTTATTATGTGTAGGAAGATGTAGAGATCCTGAATGATACGGGATTGGATGCTTATAGGTTCTCTATCTCATGGTCCAGAGTGTTACCAAGTAAGTTTTTCTATACAATGTAACCAACATTATGAAAAGAATTAATTAAAAGAATTGAACCAAATTATATATATTATAGTCAAATTTCAAGGGCTATTTTTTTAACTTTAATTTCAACTGGTAGATTGAGTTGTTTTTTTTATTATTGTCTTGTATCTCTAATTATTAGATGGAACACTAAATGGGGGCGTGAACGAGGCTGGAATCGAATATTACAACAAACTCATCAATGAAACCCTAGACAAAGGTGAATCATCTCACCTTAAAGGATCAATGATTGATATGCCTCGTAAAATACCATTTAATCAATTTAATTTGCTTTTACTTATTGTGTATGTATATATACATATATAGGTCTAAAGCCCTTTGTGACAATCTTTCATTGGGATCTTCCACAAGCTTTGGAAGAAGAATATGGTGGTTTCTTAAGCTCTCAAATTATGTAAGTGATAAATTCTATTATCAGTATAATATTCATTATTTAATTAAATAAATATTACCATAACATATACATTTTGAAATGTGTACATACAGTGAGCATTTTAGGGAATATGCAAACCTTTGTTTTGAGAGATTTGGTGACCGAGTAAAGTACTGGATCACATTGAATGAGCCATATACCTATAGTGACATGGGTTATGCAACCGGGACGTTAGCACCGGGACGATGCTCTGATTGGCAGCAATTAAACTGCACTGGCGGAAATTCTGCTATTGAACCATATTTGGTGACACACAACCTCCTCCTTGCTCATGCAACTGCGGTAGACTTGTACAAGACTACATATCAGGTCCGGTTAATTATTACATTTTGGTTAGAATATTGGGTCTTAACTAAGGAAATTAATACTTTGTAAAGATTGTACCTTATATTTTTGGCTCTAAATCAACTAAAAGCTAATGTTCCCGTGTAGGAACTTCAAAGTGGCGTGATAGGGATAACACTACTGTCACATTGGTTTGTGCCAGCTTCTAATGCAAAGCACAATACAAATGCGCAATTACGAGCTTTGGATTTTATGTTTGGATGGCAAGTATATTAATATTAATTTATATACCAACTCAAGTATTTAAATCCTTATTTATGAAAATAAAATTTACTAGCTAGTATAACTTGTATAATAGTTTGTTAATGGTTGGCACTTGCATGTTTTTTAAGGTTCATGGACCCAATTACAAGTGGCCACTATCCGCACAGCATGCAAGTTCTTGTTGGTCGTCGATTACCAAGATTCACGAAAAAACAATCCAAGTTGCTAGCTGGGTCATTTGATTTTCTTGGACTAAATTATTATACTACTTACTATGCAAGCTATGCAGGTCACAACAATTCTGTAAACGCAAGCTACATAACAGATGCTCGCGTTAATCAATCACGTAAGTACAAAGTGAAAAACATAATTACTTGGAACAATTTAAGTTTCTTAAAAAATTTGATTCTGATATTCATATATTTGTTGTGGCAGCGGAGCTTAATGGGGTTCCAATTGGTCCACATGTACGTATCAAATTAATTTTTTTAGGTAGCATAATATGGAAATTAAGATTTCCCACATGCAAATGTAACTCCTAAAAATCTTACTTTTCTTCAAATGGGGCTGCAGGCTGGTTCAGACTGGTTATATATTTATCCGAAAGGAATTTACGAACTTTTGCTCTACGTAAGGAAAAAGTATGATAGTCCACTCATTTACATTACGGAGAATGGTAATTATTTTTTAACCTTTATTTATTACATCAATGTTTCAAAACACATTTTAAGACTACTTAAAGCACATTATATTGTAGGCGTTGATGAGTTGAATGATCCCACACTATCACTTGAGCAAGCCCTTAATGATACCGTTAGAATTGACTACTACCATGACCACTTCTGTTATGTCCAAGCAGCAATCAAGTAAGTTTTTTTGTTAAAAAGTTATTTAATGAAGACTATGTTTGGGTTATTGAATCCTTCCATTGATATTAACACATTTGGTTTTATTTGTCTTTGGATCTTTGTCTACAGAAACGGTACTAACGTGAAGGGATACTTTGCGTGGTCATTACTAGACAACTTTGAATGGAGTTCTGGATTCACTGTTCGATTCGGTCTTTATTATGTTGATTACAAAGACGGACTAAAAAGGTACCCAAAAAAGTCGGCACTGTGGTTCAAAGGTTGGCTCTAGAAGTGAAGAAATCCGATTAGAGTTATTGTTGGTCTTGGTTCTACATTTGTATTTCCTTCAATAAAGCAGATGCTATTGTGGACAATAATGTGAGGGATGTCAAATTTGTTTATACAAAATTTGAATCCCAAAATTATAATAAATTTTATCGAACATAAGTTCACTGTATAAGCAGCTTATTTCCGATGAAGCAAAATCATTCAATACTATTGGCTTGAAAACTTTGATTTCCTCGCCTTGGTTTTCAATTCTTCTCCTCTTCTCTCTCTCTCTCTCTCATGAACCACGTTACTCAGTAAAACGTGTGTGTGGACTATACAAGTCTGCCTACCAAGACAAACATGACGCACTACTACCAAAAACACTTTGCTCGATGAAATAAGTTTGTTGCGCAAAGTACTATTTCGTCACGCAAAACCTGCGCAACAAAATTTTGGTCGCTCATTATCCGTCGCGCAAAGCTCGTGAAGAAAGGGTTTGCACGATGAAAAATAATCTTCGTCGCGCAAAGCTACTTTGCACGACGAACCCTAATGTTGCGCAAATATACTTTGCGCGATGAACTTTAACGTCGCGCAAAGTATATTTGCGCGACATTAGGGTTCGTCGTGCAAAGTAGCTTTGCGCGACGAAGATTATTTTTCATCGTGCAAACCCTTTCTTCACGAGCTTTGCGTGACGGATCAAATTATCCAATATATATATATAATATTCAAAATGTACACATAAATTAACAAAGTACAATAATAAAATCCTAATACAAGCCTATTGTGGTGGTAGGCGGAGGATATGTTTAGATAGCGTCCTAATCCTCAACTTTAGCCGTCAAAGTCTCGACGATTCCCTACCAAAAAAAAAAAAACAAATATGGTCAAATAACAAAAAACTAACAAAAAATTAGCATAATCTCCCCTAAAATTGTTATACCCCAAATCCAACCCAAACTCCAATCCTCACCCTATGCTCAACCCCAAACCCCACACAAACTCAAAACTAACTCCAAAAACACATATTAATGAAAAAAATTTAAAATTTGGAGAGAATATACCCTTTGGTAAGATTGAGAGTGAGTGAGAATGAGAGGGAGAGAATTAGAGAAGATAGTGAGAGAGAGATGAGAGAGTGAGTGAGAGTGAGAGATAGTGAAAAGAGAGATGAGAGATTAAGTGAGAGGAGTGAGTGTGAGAGAAAGGGTCGGATTTGGGGAGAGGGAAAGAGAGAGGAGAGGTAAGAGTAGAGAAAGACATTGAGAAAATGGTGGAGTTATTTTGGTTTTAAAAACCGAATCACTTTGCACGACGAATTGTTGGTCGCGCAAAGTTTTGCGCGACCAAAAAATTCATGCGTCCCATTTTTGGTACCCGCCCAAATTTTTAGAGTTTTGCACGACGAATTGTTGGTTGCGTAAAGTTTTGAGAGACGAAAAATTGGTTCGTAGCGCAATATTTATAAAAATATTTGTTATGAATAATAAAAAATAAAATTATTTTATTTTACGATTTAAAATATAAATAAGGTTTAGGCAACCAAATGTGTTTTCGTCGTGCAAAGAAAATAATAAAAAATAAAGAAATAATTTAGTTTAACAATATAAAATATAAAAATAAGTAAATAAGGGTTAGGGGACGAAATATTGATATTCGTTGAGCAAAGTTTTCAAAAAATAATAAAAACTTATGAAAACAACTATATCTTAAGATTTATAATGTATAATTAAATAAAAAAAATTAATTGGTTTTCCCGATGCATGTTTACATTATGATGTCATGCTATTGGTTTTTGCACAACGACCCCATTGTTATATTTTTTATAATAAAAAATTATTATTATAAAGTTTACTGAAAATGTGACTTTACTCTCTTCAAATTCAATTTTTTTTTTTACATAAAACCCACAATAATATATTTTTCTAACAAAAACCCAATCCTAACTACAATAATAAATTTAAAGCTACTAATAAATATATATACTATTCAATTTCTTAAGTGTTATACGTACAAAATAAATAAATTTAAAGCTACGTAATAAATAAATAAATATATATATATATATATAAATTATCTTATGCAGACATCCGGACGTTATTATCGTGCGGACGCCATGTATTTTGTACTACCCCTCTCTGCTTTCCTGCCTATTTACAATAGAATCCGCACGATAATAACGTGCGGACATCCGGATAAGAGAATAACTATATATATATATACAAACACACCATTCAACGATCCAACCATCAAACTTGTTTGTTTATACTTTGAGATCGTATACCCCAAAAATTGCAAAAAACAAACATTCAGAGATCTAGTAACCGGACAAAACTTTTCGACGGTTATAAATGAAAAATCACGATTTGACGGTTATTTTAACTCTGATTTTGATGATTTTTTACAGCTACACTCCTTGACCCTATATGAATACAATGATTGAATTTGATCTTCAATTTAAAATATTTACACTAGTGGATACACAAAATCTTATGTTATATTTAACGAAAGTATAAATAAACTCTTAATTGTTAGTGAATATATTATTTTGATGGCATACGCATTCTATGAAACTAGTTTCAACGATCCAACCGTCAAACTTGTTTGTTTATACTTTGAGATCATATACGCCAAAAATAGGAAAAAATAAACATTCAAAGATTAAGTAATGGGACAAAACTTTTCGACGGTTATAAACGAAAAATCACGATTTAACGGTTATTTCAATTTCGATTTTGATGATTTTTTACAGCTACACTCCTTGACCCTATATGAATACAGTGAACTAATTCGATCGTCAATTTAAAATATATATTTTCTAACAAAAACCCAATCCGAACTACAATAATATATTTTTCTAACAAAAATCCGATCCGAACTAAAATAATAAATTTAAAGCTACTTAATAAATATATATATTGTTTAATTTCTTAAGTGTTATGCATACAAAATTAAAAAAACAAAAATAAATTGGTTTAGGCGACGAAATATTTGGATTACGTCATGCAAATATTTTTAAAAATATTTTTTTTATTTTTTTTATTTTTGTAAAGACTTTGCGCGACGAAACACACTTCGTCGCGCAAGACTTTGTGCAACGAAGTTTAGTATTTCATCGCGCAAAGTCATGCAAAGATTTTAAAAAATAATTTTTATTTTATTAATTTTTGCAAAGACTTTACGCGACGAAACACACTTCGTCGCGCAAGACTTGCAACGAAGTTTAGTGTTTCGTCGCACAAAGTCATGCAAAGATTTTTAAAAATAATTTTTTATTTTATTTATTTTTGTAAACACTTTGCGCGACGGAGTTTTGAGTTTCATCACGCAATGTTACTTTGACCGACGATGTTTTGTCGTCACGCAAAGTGACTTTGTGCGACGATGTGTGTTTCGTTGCGCAAAATTTAGTCACGTAAGATTTTGAGCGACGAAGTTTTGAGTTTCGTCGCGCAAATTGACTTTGAGCGATGAATTGTGTTTCATCGCACAAAATTTGGTCGCGCAAAGGTTTTTTTTAACTAGTGACGACAAATGGATCATTATAGTAAAAATTAACATACAACAAATAATTAAATACGTTTTAATTTGTTTGTCCATCTCAAAAAGAAAAAAGATTCTATTTGTCGGTATATAGCATATCAACTTCAAACGGACATGTACACGTCTTATTATATATTTTTTTATTTTTTTATTCAACGGCCACGAATTCAGATTTTATAAACATTTTCTCAGTGCAATTGAGGTAAGGAAAATTCAAAGATTATTTGTCCCATTATATATTTTATTAACTCATAACTGGAAAATTAAGAACAACTAGACACACAAGTTACTCTTAAAATTATAAAAAAAAGAAATTGATTTGTTTTATTGACTGTGTTTTTACCCTTAGGAGGTGTTTGGATCACAGAGAGGATTCATATTAAAATCAATTTTCATTTCTCTTTCTCATATTCGGTAATGTAGGGAAAGTAACTAGAAACTATCATTCTATTTCATTTCCAATTACACCCTAAACTATGCTTGGTTAGATTTCCCATTGCATTTTTAATTGTTAATGGGGGAATACGGTGTAAAAAAAAATACAATTAATTATTGTGAGGAAAATCAAAAGGAAACCTAAACTTGATAGAGGGTTTTATTTTTTTTTCCCCTCATTTTTCTAGAGGTCATGAAATCGTTCCAATTTTGAACTTACCAAGTATGGGAAAGAAACGCATTTTCTTGCAAATCAAACTCCTCCTTAATGATCTTATAATAATCTCTAGCTTCGAGAAAAACTTCACAGGGACAATTTTTAATCTTAATAGATCTTAAATTTATTTTAGTTGTTTATCATATTTCCTAGTATCATGACGTGGCATGGTTATGTTTTAATTTATTTTTTTGTTTTGTCTAAGTTGAGGAAGTTTTTAAATTTGAGAGGCTGTGAAGATTCAAAGTTTCGAATTTTCAAAGTCTAGTGGTGATTTTATATGAAGAGACTAGATCCCAAATCCAGACTACATAGATACAAAGCTTATCTGCTGGCACAAACATTTTTAATTGGGATATTTAGTCATATACTCATTTTTAGCACAAATGATACAAATCAACCTTACACCATTTAATTTCTATAAACAAACCCAAAAAAAAAAAAAAACAGATGGGATGGCCCTATTGAATTTAATTTTGATTATTAAATTACTTTGATGCCTTATTAAGTGTTTTGGTTTTTTTACAAGGTTTTGGGGTTTTGCTTGTTTTAAGAAATCGATGACAGTTTTGTAATTTAAAAGACGTTAGAAGCTCTTTGTTATGTTGTAAATGAGCTTTGGGTGTGTTTCTAAAGTCTATTTCATATATGGTTTTTTTATATATATAATTTGGTCTCTTATATTGGATATAATAGTAAATCTCCCTTTTTAATTCTCCGACCAAGTTGTTTTCAAGAAATAATTTTTTTTTCTATTTCTTGCAATAATTGTTCTAGAAGGGTGACCACACCATTTTCAAAAATTTGTCTGACGCTAGTAACCATATGTCATCCTACAATATCTAGCGTCAAAAAGGATAAAATCATATGCCTTCCACAACAAATATAAGATAAACATGTAGTGATGAATTTTATTTTTTTGGTCAATCTACAGAAAATTCTCAAAGCTTTTTTTTGTTGTTGTTAATTTCTTTGAAAATTCAAGGAGCTCATCAAGACCATTTCAAATCAAGATGAGATCAATTTTATGTCATCCACTCCCTCGCACGTTTTTTAATTATTACTTGGTACCTGGTAGTTGCAAATGCGAGACACTATGTCATCCACATTCCCAATTACTTGGCACGAAAGAAAAAAGTCCAATATCGAACATTGTCATCATATGTGTTGTCAATATCAATACTTTCAATGGGAAAAAAAGGTCATGGCACCCAAATTAAACACTTTTTGTTTGATCATAAGTTAAAGTCTGTGATTGAAATCAACAATTAATACTGGAAGCTTCAATTCCAGTATTTTGCACCCGAAGATTATCCTTGATTTCAATTCGGGGATTTCCGTCTTCTTGAATTGGGAGAGATGACCGCTCTAATTAATTCATTACTAACCAAGATAGAATATGGACATCTGTTGCACACACCTTTCACTATAGTTGTTGCTAGTACTGGAGAAACCTATAGTGAAGGATCCCAGAGTGCTTAGGGTCTCACCCAGCTCTCTTATTGATTTTCAGGGTTAATTAATTGTTTTGCTTGTATTTGAGAAGTGTTGGTTGATTGTGTGTTGATGACTAGTAGTTGACTAGTTATATCTTAGAATAGGTTCATTAAGAGTTTTGTCAGTGTCTAATTAGTTTGTTGGGAGAGTTTATTTACGCCTTCCACCTAGGTGCCAATTTCATCTAATATTTGATTGAACAAGTCTTATAGCTACCGTGGAAAGCCTATCCTACAATATCTAGGGCCAAAAAGGATAAAATCATATGCCTTCCACAACAAATATAAGATAAACACATGCAGTGATGAATTTTATTTATTTTTGGTGAATCTACAGAAAATTCTCAAAGAATTTTTTTTTTTTGGGTTAATTTCTTTGAAAAGTCAAGGAGCTCAAGACCATTTCAAATCAAGATAAGATCAATTATGTGTACCTTTTGGTTTTCATGGCCTCACAAATGGACTTTCAGCCCCTCTCGCTCGCACGTTTTTGTATAATTAATTGGTACCCCTAAATTAATTTAATTTGAGTGGTGATTTCCTCACTCCAATTTTATCCATTTACACTCCATTTCATAACTAAAAAAGGAGTGTAAGTGGATAAAAAGTGAGTTGGGAAATCATTACTCTTTAATTTTACCCATATTCCAGCAATACATGCTAGTTGCAAATGCGAGACACTGTGTCATCCACATTCCCAATTGGAGTACTTGAAACCTACTCTACGACATAATTAAAGAAGGAAAATGGTCCCAATATCGAACATTGTCATTGTTCGGTTCATTTTTACACATGATTTTTCATGTTATTCCCCTTTTATTTTGAGTTAGTTTTTGACATTTTATAGCTTTTTACTTCCTTTTTGTGTTTTGTTAGATTTTACCTTGGTTGGAATGAAAATGAGCTAAAAGTGCATTATTGGTTATAAACTTTGTTTTTGTTCATTTTCGTAGGTCAACTTCTTGGCCTGGGATCAACATGCTCTGGTGCTCGGATGAGGTCATGATCTTCATGAGACTTGTTCCAATGGATGTTAACTACAACATATCCAAATTTGAGCTCCATTGGACAAGTATTGCCTATCCAACCAATCCAACATGTTACCACAGCTCTGGAAATCCGGAATTGGCCAGCTTTTACCTCTATTGTGTCATCTTGATTATTCTTGTTACCATAACACTTGGTAACAAGAATTTACCTTAGTAGATGAGATATTTTCTGAAGCATTTGGCATCTTTGTGAGGACAAGGCTTCATCATTTGCAAGGGGACAAGAAGACAATGGGTGAAGACTTTGCATTAGAATACTAAAAGTAAAAGCTGGAAAGGAGGAGAGAGGGAAGCAAAAGGAGTGCAAAGAGCATCAGCCATTGCAATCAGAATCATTCCACAATTTGCATAGATTTTGGAGCTGGAGATGAAGCTTGGAGCTAGGGAGCTCAAGGAGGAAGACAAGGGCAACAAAGCAAGAAGTGGAAGAGATTTCCACCATTGAAGACCTTGAGCTCCCATGTTCACAAAATCTGTAACTTCTTTCTAGTTTTGTTTTGAGTTTGTATTTGAAATAAGTATGAGGAACTAAACTCCATAGCTAGGGCTTAGGTTGAAGCCCTAAACATGATTACCTTATTGTTTTGATGCTTGAGTGTATGAATTTCTAGATATTGTTGATGAATTCCAATTCACCAAATTAATCTATCCTTGATGTATGTTTTTCTTTGATTGATCACCTTTGAAAGCATGCTTCTTGAGATTGTTGGGATTATGTGTATCTTCATGTTATCCTAAGCAATAAATGGATGAAGTAAGAATCATCCATGTGAATTGGTTTCTTGAATACCTAATGTAAACACCATGCTATTAGGGTTCTTGTGATGTTCATATTCTCTTTGAACTTAATGGGTTTTTCTTGTAATTGAATCAAAGTACTAAGCACACCTAGATTCGATTATAGGGAAGGCACAAGTATTGTAGCACTCGTACTGCACCTTACGTACATTAGAGAGAATCAATGCGTCTTGAGCCACTCGTACTGGTCTTGATTGCGAACATCTTCAACAACACGTTTAGAGTTCATCACTTGAGTATTCATGAACTTGGATAGAATTGTTTAGGGTGGACTCCGAAACCCTAGTGTTTGTTACATTTTAATTTCACATTGTGATAATTCATCTCTGCCATTCTCATTTAAATTCAAAGTCCATTTACTTTCATGCAATAGAAATAGGTCACTTGAACCAAACCAAAACGCCCCCCCCCCCCCCCCCAATGTGTGTGTGAGTTGTGTGTTTGATACGTTGTGTGTCTTGTTTACTGAATTATGTTTATTTTCGTAACTGTTTTGGACTTTTGGTCCGCGCTATGTTCTTCGTTTTTGTGTGCTGAATCCAACCGTATAAAGAACGTGAAATTTGGATAAACGGTTGGAAAGTTATAGGCAAAACACTGGACAGAGGTCGAAACTGGAAAAACAGATAAACGAATCTGCCCAAAAACGACCGGTCGTCACTGTTCAGGCGACCGGTCGTCACTGTTCATTTTCACTGTTCACCGCACTATTCACCGCACTGTTCACAGGTGATAAATAGGTGATAAAATGGTGATAGAAAGTGCTGTTTGTGTTTTTCTTTAGTTTCTTGTGTTGTTTCATTTCTTTTACATTTCTTTACTCATTTTTAGTTTCCAATTTGCATTTGTGCATTTGTGGTGTGTTAAATTAGTGTTCTTTACGTACTCAAACTAGAACTTATAGGAAGCCGACAAGTTCTTCGTGGGATCGACCCCGTACTTACATAATCTTTACTTCATTAGATTCGTGCACTTGCGGGTATTTTTAATTGGTTGTTTGCACATTAATTTGTGTCCTCTTAGGAATGCAACAGTCATCCCATATATGTGTTGTTTAAAGATGAACACGTCCCATATCCAAAATTAAAGTTTCTCTTTCTCCGGTACAAAAATTTTCATGATTACATTTCTTTGAGAACCAATATCATGATGAAAATAGAGAAGTCACTACAAAAACATTATCTTTCCCGACTAAAGATCTCGCGACAAAGAGAATGTGTCAGGACAGGTAGCTTGTCCCGACAAACATTAACCTTCGTCTGGAAAGGTTGACTCTTATCTAGCAAAGTGTCATCGAAAAATACCTTCTTACATGGCAAGTGTCGTCTAGGTCACACCTTTGTCGCGAAGGGTTGACACTGAGCCAGCGAAGTTAAACCTAATAAAAACTAATAAAATCATATTATCAACACCAAAATCATCTCAACATAAAATTCAACTCAACATGATGTAATTTTTTGGGTGTTATATATTTATTAAGTCAATAAGCATATCACTAATCGGCCCGAGTTCGAAAATGAGGATAACAATATAGTGCACAATTGAGGATATTTAAAATTCGTGAATCCCCATACCCGTTGCGATTTTCCCCCGAAATCTTTTGTCATTAGAGCACTTCCACCGATTTGCCATGGTAAAAGGTAAGGGGAGACAAGGTCTATTACTATTCATGTGAATAGTGACAGCCGTTGCAAAAGGTTTGTGGTGTTTTCACCAATTGTCATGGCAACCACTATTCACATGAGATTTGAAGAAAGGACCCAGCCGGCCGGGTAGGGATTTTTGCCATCCGTACTAGCAAAACTTCAACATAAAAGTATTACCTCTATATATCTATATTAAATGATGAAGTATGATTAATCATAAAGGATGAATTGACCATTGTATGTATGGCCTGTCTTCACTTTATACTTCATGAATTATTTATTTACAAAAGTTGTCTTATCCGAAGACTAGTCTTATTTTATCAGATGTTGCTTTATCGGATATCGGAAGAATAGTCTTGTTGGACTATTATATGTATTCGTCCATGTCACCTAATTGAAAAATACCCATTTATTTATAATTGTTTATTGTCCATTAATTTTTCATCCTCTATATATAAACGCCATGCCAGGCAGAGCCAAACTATCTAAATCACCAAAACTCCCAGTTATGGCAATGCAATTCGGGTCTTTAAAAAATTAACGTTTTTAAAAACTATCTAAATCACCAAAACACCCCGTTAATTTTTCATCCTCTATATATAATTGTTTAATTAACGTTTTCTTTTGCATCGCTTTCTTTAAAAATTAAAAAATAAAACTTCAAGTTTTCTTTTTATATCTGGTAATGCCTTTCCCTCTATTGGTTTCTATTAAACTTTAGTTTATGGATTCAACTGCGGTCTTTTTGCTTTTTGCTTTCATAATTAAGTCAACATAACCTTTTCGGAGACTACATATAATTAAGGGTATACTAGTGATTTGCCTCCTGAACTTGTACCATATTTTCAATTAACCCCCTATCCTTTTTTTTTAGAAAATTAAGGATATGAACTTTTTTTTCACCAATTTCCCCCATGCCGTCCAAATCCGCAATATTTCATCCAATTTGCCGTTAAATATGAGGGTAAAATAGTAATTTTGTACATTAAAATAACCCTAAAATTGGATGAAATGTTGATGATTTAGACGGCAGGGGGGAAATTGGCGAAAAAAAAAAGTTCATATCCTTAATTTTCTAAAAAATAAGAATAGGGAGCTAATTGAAAGTAAGGTACAAGTTCATGGGGTATTTCACTAGTAAACCCTATAATTAATTAAATATACGTTTTCCAATGTCTAAACAGGCCAAAGTAGTAGTGGCCTTACTTCATGGAAATTACGTATTTTTGACTTACAGTTAAGAGCTTCATTACAATAAGACGCAATTAAGTAAAGTATTAATTTGTTAATTAGTTTCAAGACCTTCATAATACCGGTCTTTTCCAGCTATAATAAAAAAAATTATAGTAGGGGAAAAAAACTAATTAACAGGTATCAAAGGGGAATATATCTATATATAAAAAATAAAAGGCAGAGAATGGTGAAACATTCAAAATACCCTAAAATACCCTTAATTAATACAAACATTAAGAATTGAAATTATTAATTAAATGAGGATAATATGGTAAATTCATACTTTTTCATATTAAAAAAATTAAAATTAAAAGAAAAATCAGATCATGAATCCTATTTTTATGGAATACTACCAATTATCTTTTTTAATTCTAAAATAAATTTTAAATTTTACAAAAAAGGCCTCTTCCAGGCGCGAAAGCGTGTGCGAAGAGGCTAGTGTGAATGAAACCAGAAACCAAGCGGAAGTTTTATTAAAAAATAATAATTATATTGTATACTAATCATACCCTCTTTAAAATATTTCTTCTTAAATCTGTTTTTCTTTTCTTTGGTTATTCATTATATTATATAACCTAAAAATAGTTTTCAGCACCCCAAGTCAAGGCCCTAAAATAGTTTTCTCAGTATGGTGCACCAATCTTCTAATAATTATATATCAAATAGATATATTTTTTTCGCTTATAAAAAAATGGAATGTGATTTGTATTATCCTTCATCCAAAATCGTCTAATAATGTCTTTTTATTCCGTTATCATTTTTTAATTAAATGGTATTGTGAAAATGAGTGTTTGTATCATTAAGATATTTTGGCAGGCTCCATTCGTCTTTCGATTTTATTTTAGGGCTTTTCACAAATAGGTTCATTCTAACATGATATATCATTTTTTTTAATTAGAAAATGATAAGTTGTTAATTTTGAGTTTTTCTCTCCAAATATGCTATATATGAATTTTTATATAATATATCATGCTAAAATGGGCTTACTTATAAAAACATATTTATTTTATATGACTAGCTAAAGAGGCAGAATGTATGGAGTTTCATCTCAGAATGATTTGGTGTGCAAATTGAATCCAGCCACAGTTTTATTAAGTCCACTACACCAAGTCTAGGATCTAAGAATTTTCTTTGACCGATTCTAATACCACTTCTTAGTAGGCTTAGTTAGAATGAAGCCTCTTACTTTTCTTTTTCCCATAACACAAACACAAATATCTATATTTGGCGATCTATAATTAAAACTTTCTGTATATTTGCATAAAAAATAAAGGATGGCAGCAATGGAAATGTGGCGAATGATGAATATCACCGCTATAATAGGTGTTCAAAGATCACATGAACTTTATCTTCTAGACCTCAGGGAGACTAAATTTTTGGGACTTAAGCAAACACTTGACATTGAAAACATGAGATCCATAACTTTTAACTTCTTTCTTAAAATATATTGTGTTATTATATATAGGAAGATGAGGGGATTATGAAGAATATGGGATTGGATGCTTATAGGTTCTCTATCTCATGGTCCAGATTGTTACCGAGTAAGTTGATTCATATTTGGTTGCAAATTTGGGATTTGAACTTAATTCTTTTTTGCCTTCTACAATACACTAGTCTCCTTGTGTTTTTGTTGAAGTAATGTGGCTCTATTGTGAAACCAATAATATAGTTTAACCTGTTTTACTTCAATTTCTATTGTAGACAAGTTTTCCTTATTTGCTTGTTTTGTTCTAATTATTAGATGGAAAACTAGCTGGGGGCGTTAACAAAGAAGGAATCAGATACTACAACAATCTCATCAATGAACTCCTACGTAATGGTAATACAACTGCCTAATCTCGTATATCATCTCACCCTAATTACAGCAAATATATAATAAGAGTTAATGTGCACTCATAAGAGACATTTGATCAAAACCTTAATTTTCTTTTATATTGATCATGTATGTATATAGGTTTAAAGCCATTTGTGACACTCTTTCATTGGGATCTTCCCCAAGCTTTAGAAGACAAATATGGTGGTTTCTTAAGCCCTCATATTATGTAAGTGAACGACCATCAAGTTCAGTGTACACTACTATGATGTATGAAATTCAAATCCACATGCAATATTGATTTTTAATTTTTCCTACAGCAATCATTTTCAATACTATGCAAAACTTTGTTATAAGGAATTGGGAGATCGGGTAAAGCATTGGATCACATTAAATGAGCCATGGACCTATAGTACTGGTGGTTATGTAGGAGCGGGTTTGGCACCAGGACGATGTTCTGATTGGTAGAACTTAAACTGCACTGGCGGAGATTCGGCTACTGAACCATATTTGGTGGCACACCACTCCTTACTTTCTTGTGCAGCTGCTGTAAAAGTGTACAAATATAAATATCAGGTCCTCTTTAACTCATATTTATTTATTTTTATTTTTTTGTGACAAAATTCAGTCCTAATTGAGATTAAACGTGTTTAATTCACTAATATTAAGTTGTACAATGGGATAAACAAATATAGTACCTTTTGCGTGGTCTAATCAACCAAATCAATGTTTAAAATGTGCAGGCATCTCAAAAAGGCGTGATAGGGATAACACTAGTGTCACATTGGTTTGTGTCGGTTTCTAAGGCCAAGCAGCCTAAAAATGTTGCATTACGATCTTTGAATTTTATGTTTGGATGGCAAGTATATAAACTCAATGATTGAATATAACACTTTTGGGCTAAAAATACTTTTAAGTAATCTTAAGTTCGTGTTTGGAATTTCTATGTCTTAATTTCTAGGTTTATGGAGCCATTGACAAGTGGTGACTATCTGCACAGCATGCAATCTCTTGTTGGAAACAGATTACCAAAGTTTACAAAAAGAACAATCCAAGGCGGTAATGGGGTCATTTGATTTTCTTGGATTAAATTACTACACTGCTTTACTATGCAACCTATGCACCCCAACATAATTCTGTAAACGCAAGCTACTTGACAGATGCTCGTGCTAATCAATCTTGTGAGTACAAATTGAAAAATTAAACATTTTGAGCAATGTAAGTTTCTTATATTAATTAGATTTTGATATTCATATATATTGTGGCAGTTGAGCGTAACGGAGTCCCAATTGGTCCAAAGGTACTTCTCAAATTAATAGCTTAAGCTACTAGCATTGGTTGATTAATTGTTTTCGAAATACAAATTTAACTCATGAAAATCTCAATTATCTTCAAATCGAGTTGCAGGCTGCTTCAGACTGGCTATATGTTTTTTGAGTGCTATAAACTCCATTAAAATCAACAATAAAATCTAACATGAATTCAATCAAAATCTATATTGAGTTTGTATAATTCATTCAAACTCAATTAAATTCAATTAAACTCCATCAACTTTATAACTCTTTTAAAATCATTTAAAATCTAAATTGAAAACACGCTCCTTAATTGAAGTATAAAATACAACTTAACTAGAGCAGGCTAAGAGAATAGTGACAAAGTTCATTGTACGAAGAAGACTAAGTGCCCGTTTGGCATTGCTTATTTAGGGTGATAAGTGATTTTTAAAAAAAAATTGGGAAGCCCAGCCCGTTTGGTAAACTATGAGAAAATCACTTATTGTTAAAAATTGCTGTGAGATAAAACTATAAGGGAAAGCAGCTAATGAGGTGCTTTCATTTTCTGACTATGCAAGAATCAGTTTCTAAGAGGCGCTGGGTTTAATGATTATGTGGCAATCATTTTCTGATTGTGCGGGAATCAGTACCAATAACACTTTTAACAAAAAGTTACCAAACGCCAAACTGCTTTCTCTCACAATTGATTTCTATCACAGCAAATCTGACAACGATTTTTCACAGCACAGCAATGCCAAACTGGCCATAATGGGGAAGTTATAGATAAAACACTGGAAAGGACTTATGGAGTGAGCCAAGAAGCCCAAATAAACTAAAGGGTGATTTTATTGCACCCCAAAATTTGCTCTTTGCACCCTACATTCTTTTTACACCCCATTGAATTTTAGTAAAATTTAAAATTACTCACTACACCCCATTTTTCTTCCTAAATTACCCTCATGAACCTCATTCCTTAACTTACATTATCTCATCGAAATCGTTACCTTGTTTCAGTGGTAGTCCACCTAATTTGTTTCCATTTTTCAGTGCCTGTCCACCGAATGTGTTTTCGTTTTGCAGTGGTAGTCCACCGAATTTGTTTCCGTTTTTCAATAGTAGTCTACTGAATTCGTTTCTTGTTTCAGTGATCATCTACCGAATTCGTTACTGAGTTTGTACTTAATATTGTTTTTTAGATATGAAGAGGACTCGAAAAGGTACTACTGAGGCTTCATCATCTCGACCTGATAGACAGCATCCCACAGCCTCAACGAGGGGACATAAAGCGGTGAGGTTAGCCCCTCAAAAAGACCAGCTCCAACATGATCCCCTAGACCACTTTAAAGATACTACAGAGGTTCAAGATGTAACTGCTACTCATGACAGTAATGTTAAGGTAGATGTCGACCCTATGGAGCCATCTCGAGTAGGTCCTATTGATCCATATTTACTTACGATTTTTAAAACTCACATAGTAGCTGCAATTTGGAATAACCAGGTAAGTCGTTTTACTGTAACAATAGAAAGTAGAATATAAGTCTAGTTCATAATAATTAACATAAATATTTTTTTTGTACTTGACTAGGAACATGAGCCCCTTAGGTGCATGTTGAAGACATCTACCCTTCGTGAGTGGAATTGGTGGGCTAATCCAAATAATAGTATATTCAAAGGTTTGGATTAGAGCAACTTATTAGGTGTTCTTATCGGAATGCAGATAAGATTGTTGTATCTACCTTTGTTGAGATGACCATCACATTGGATGATGTATCATCTATTTTAAGGGCGTCACCTTATTTTTGTTCCTTCAATGGGATTAAATTTGTGGTCGACAATAAGTTACTGAAAAAATAAATATATTTCAGTTCGTTGCCACTAAATTATAGGTAAAAATTTGGTAATACACCATCGAACACCGTTCCATGTTACGATGGATCTCCACCGCATCTTAAGTTAATGGCCGGTCAAATACAACCGAAATAGATGCAATGTTTCGGTGGCATCCCATCGAATTTACCTATCGCATTCGGTACTGGTGTGCTGAACGCAACCAACGACCATCATGAAATCCTAAACTTGAAAAACGCCAAAAATTAAACTCATACCTCATTCGAAGCCTCTTTAATTTCAGTCTCACCCTTCATGAATAAATATAATATATTTTTTCGCTAATATAAGCATATAAACCTTGTTAGGGTTGCAGGAACATGATGGTTGGAGAAAAAAGTCTAACTAGGGTTGCAGGAACATATGTAGGGTGTAGTGAGCAAATTTAATTTTTATTTTAAATGTTTTTTGCCCTTAACGGTAATTATGTATAAGGGTAAAATATGTTATTCATATTTAAAATTAATATGAGGTGGAAAGAGCAAATAATGAGGTGCCAATAAAATCACCCTAAACTAAAACACTATCCCATTTTCATATGGCTCGACACATCAATGTTTACATATTGTATGCAATCATTATTTAGTAAACATTGATTGCTCCATATACGCATACAATCATTATTTAACATGCATTCATATATAATAATATATATATATGTGTCCTATAAAATTAATGAACACGGTGCTTCAAGAAAGTACTAAAATTTCTATAACTCAATTGAGTGGTCAAATGATATTGGATTCAAGTGATTTTTTGTAAAGATGATCTTTAAATGAGTATCTACAAAATAGAATGTTTGGATTAGTGAAATACAATCCGGAATGGGCCCTACAAGGGGTGTCCATCAAATAAGCTTATTTGAGGGATCCCTCAATGGAAGCTCTCTGTATATATATATACTCTTGAAGTCAAGCTAGTGCAAGCTTTATATTTAATAAGAGCATCACCAGTGGGATGGTGTATGTTCAGGGGTGTAAATCTACTTTTACATCCCCTTTACACCTTTGCGAGGTGTAAATGCGTTTTTTTCTCCGATGGAAAACGATGTAAATCCAAAGATTTATATTTGATTTGTTTGTGATAATTCTTTTTTTCTTTTTTTTTTGTGCTTTAACTTTTTTAAATTAATTTTTTTTGTGTAACATTTATTTTATTTTTCCAAATAAATGGACCTAAAAAAAATTTAAATTTGGAGAACATATGATTTTACTTACAAACTAACATAAAAATATCTACGTATAAATTTATAATTTATTTTAAACATTTTAAGGTATTTTTTCTAATATTTCATACCATTGGAAGTGTAATGCAAATTGCATGAAATCTGGAATTCCATTTTGAATTCCAATCCATCTCAGCCATTCATCATAGAGCTGTTGGGGATTGCAGTGCACCACTTGGTGTGCTAACGTCAAGCGAGGTCCTCAACATAATTTTGTATGGCATCTGAAGAGTGATTATAACCTTCTCTTTCCCTTTTTCTCCTTTGGGTCTCGCCTACAAAGGATGTAAAAAATGATGCACATGTGCGTCTAATTTTGCATCTCCACGGCTGTGATGCATTTTTACAACCATTTATACCTGCCCATTGTAGATGATTCCGGCGACAAAGTGTGTATATTTAGCATACACTTGGCTTTCCACCCCCAAATTGGAGATGCTCTAAACAGGCCTTACCCTTCAGCTAAGAGACAATGCAGGAAAGAACTGGGTCAATGTCTGTTGTAATTGGATAACACAGTAGAATTAATAAGATGGATTGCCAAAATACTCCTCCTATTAACAAAGAGAGATATAGGGCAAAATAATGGTTGCTTGCTGTTGTGTTTTCACCATTAACTCCTCCTCTAGTCTCTTTGAGAAATATGCTTCTTCCTACCATGGCTTTTGAATTATCCTACCCTTTATTCTTTCTGCTTCTTCTTTTACAGTTGTCATTTTCCACCACTGCTAAAGCTCACAAAAATTTCTCCCTCGGCTCATCACTTACTGCACTGAACAAAGACTCCTTCTGGACCTCACCAACTGAGGAATTTGCTTTTGGTTTCCAAGAAATTGGTAAACATAGCTTCTTACTTGCCATCTGGTTTAACAAAATACCTGAAAGAACTATTGTCTGGTCAGCCAATGGCAATAATCTAGAGCCAAAAGGATCCAGAGTTGAGCTCACTGAAGATGGCCAGTTTAGGCTCATTGAGTTTAGAACAGGCAAGCAAATATGGTATGCTGATTTTCCTGGCACTGGTGTTGTCTATGCAGCCCTGCTTGACACAGGAAATTTTGTGCTGGCTAACTGAAACTCAATCAGTACGTGGGAGAGTTTTGATCAACCAACTGATACAATCTTACCTACACAGACTTTAAATCAAGGAAACATACTCTTTGCTCGATATACAGAAACAAATTACTCAAGAGGGAGATTCCAGTTCACACTACAAGATGATGGAAATATAGTGCTTTAGTTTACACGACCAACTTCCCATTGGATTCTTCTAATTCTGCTTAACGGTCAACCCATACCTTTTTTGGTGGCTACCAGGTCATCTTCAACCATGATGGCTCTGTTTACCTTGAATCCAAGGATGGAGTAATACTTAGGACAATATTATCCAATAAATTTTCAATGCAAGACTTCTACCAGAGAGCAACTCTTGAGTATAATGGAGTTCTTAGGTACTATGTCTACCCTAACAGAAGTAGCTCAAATATGAGGTCGCCCAGGGCCTGGTCTACTTCTTCACATACGCCTGGTCTACTTCTTCATACATACCTTCAAATATCTGCGCCTCAATTTCGGGAGAGACAGGAGGCGGTGCATGTGGGTTCAACAGCTTATGTAGACATGATGATCAAGGACCAAGTTGTCACTGCCCCAATGGTTACAGCTTTATTGATCCAAATCATGTTCTGAAAGGATGCAAACAGGATTTTGTTTCACAAAGTTGTGATAAAACGTCTCAAGAAACGGATCATTTTCATTTCAAAGCTATGCAAAACATGGATTGGACTAATTCTGACTATGACCATTTTCAGGAGGTATCTGAGGATTGGTGCTGGCAGGAATGCTCCTCAGGAGGTATCTGAGGTATCTGGTGATTGCTTTTGTGCTGTTGCCATTTTCAAAACCAATGAGTGTAGGAAGAAGAGAGTTCCCCTTTCAAACGGGTTGATTGACCTCAGTCTTGGTACAAAAGCTCTGATCAAAATGAGGAAAGACAATTCTATTTTAAAAAGAAAGATACCTCAACTTTTATCCTCATTGGAGTGCTCCTCAGTAGCATGATGTTTATGAACTTTTGGAATTAGCAATACTAATTATCTAGAGAATTTGGAATGTTTCAGTACATGTATTTCGTATGCATCAAATTGAACCGAACTTGACAAGCCTTGTCTTAAGATGTTTAAGATAATGTTATGTATTGAGTTTACTATTTCGAATTGGTTTGTGACAGTACTATTTACTGGAGGAGTTCATATCCTCCATATAAACACCCTTTGCTAAGAGAATTTTTGTATGGCTAAGTTCCACCATGAAGAATGTCAAAGAGTTGCTTGAAGGAACTGCTCCTTGCTCATTATAACTTCAATCTATATGCATGAATTACACCAGCTCCATACGTGTCATGTAAATCTCTATCTGATATGTGCCTTCAATGGTTAATTTTATGTTGCAGAAGTACTGTCTTTTAAACTGAACCACCATGGAAAAACTTGCCTTGACTGAAGAAACAAAGAGAAGACTATGGGTTCAGAGCGAGGGCCTCTCATGCAAACCACTTGGAAATCCTACCACAAATGAGCACAGAATTGTGTTTTTTTAGTTGTGTTAATATGCTAGCCTTCTGATAACATAGAACAAGTATACTGCAGTCACTAGATTTTTGTTTCCCAACAGAATCTAAGCTCAACTAACGTAGGTAAACTAAAAACTGCAAATCCAACTACTGCTAAATCAAATTTTATTGAAAAGAATGTACTAGACTTCAATTATTAAATGTCTGCAATGAGGGGCATCATTCTGTATGAGTTAAGAGCGATGCCGCTTTAGCACGCTTTCTCTTTGAAGAGTCAAGACCAAACTAGTACCTAAGAGGCAAACTGCCTTTCGAATAGTTTGCAAACGACTACTAGAACCAGAGGAGCTAAAGGCTTTGTGGCCCCTGAATAGTTCAAAAACTGTCCCACAGTGAATTTGGATGCTTACAGCTATGGAATTCTGTTACTAATTGACATTGTAATATATTTATGTAAATGACATCAAAACTTTTTCAATATCCAAGCATAATAATTCACACTTTCACACCTTTACAATCACCACCATGATGATGCCCAAGAAAACAAGTTGCTTGAAATAATATAATAATAATAACCCAAACAAAAAGCTATCTTCTTTTCTTTCTAGCATCAAGGAACAAACACAAATTACAACTTGGAAACTTCCATTTTTGAGACTTAATATTAAGTTCCAACTTCATGGTGGATGTCCATAAGAATTCTCTAAGCCAGAGGCGGTTTCTTCTGTTTCGGTATGGGTATATATTTAGTAATAAATAAAAATTACTTGCATAGGATTTGCTTCTTGGAGTCGAGCATTTTTCTCACTATATATACCTGTCACTATTTAGTGGCCTCTTACTAAACACAAGATTTTTCGTTGGACATCTTGAAAATATTTTAAAATACAACTTAGAACATGATTATAGGCCTCAGACAAGAAAAAAGTGGCAAATTACATTGTATGGAGATAAGGATTATGCTTTTAAACCACTGAAAAAGACTTGTGAAATGATCCAAAAATGTCAAATGACCACGTCTACACCAACTGTTTATTTTCTAAGACAGTTCAACTAAAACACCATCTACTTCCATATTTAATTCCTTGACCTCCATGTTTACAGAGTGTTATGTTTCTATAAACGAGATTGTCAACACAACGAACAAACCAATTTTTTGGTGCATCCAGTAAAGATGTGTGTATATATTAAGCACGAAAAAGGACACGTGTTGCAGGTTTGAAGGGTGTCTGCTGTGTTTGTTTCTTGGGAAAGCCAAGAGAAAACTGATTTGAATGATAGAAATGTCTGAAGGTTTGCTCCTGAAAATAATGTCCAGATGCGCCAAGCTAGAGAATGTTTTATATTTAATGCAAGAAAGCATTGACTTCCTTTCATTTTAGCAGAAATAGGACATTGAAAATTCTTGGTCAACATCTGCTTGAATTGAATAATAGCAGAAATAAGAAGCTGCAGTTGTAAATAAAAGCTTCCAATGGATTGTGACTCATATATAGTGCAAATGAATTGTCCGTAGAGAAATATCCCTCTGACTATAATGGCTTTTGAACTAGCATATGCTTTCTGCTTTCTGCTTCTCCTTCTACACCTGCCATTTCCCACCACTGCTCAAACTAACAAGAACATACCTTTGGGTTCATCCCTCACTGCACTAGACAATAGCTCTTTTTGGGCCTCACCATCTGGGGAGTTTGCTTTCGGTTTCCAAGAAATTGGTAGAAATGGCTCCTTACTTGCCATCTGGTTTAACAAAATACCATAAAGAACTATTGTGTGGTCAGCCAACGGTAATAATCTAGTGGCAAAAGGATCCAAAGTTGAACTCACTGCAGATGGACAGTTTAGGCTCAATGATGCTGCAACAGGCAAACAAATATGGGTTGCTGATTCTGCTAGTACCGGAGTTTCCTATGCAGCCATGCTTGACACTGGAAATTTTGTGCTGGCTAACCCAAGTTCAATCAATTTGTGGGAGAGTTTCGATCAACCAACTGATACAATCCTACCTTTTCAGACTCTAAATCAAACCAGCACACTCTTTGCCCGCTACACGGCAACAAATTACTCAGAAGGAAGATTCCGTTTTGCACTACAACCGGATGGAGACCTCTTGCTTTACACAACACACTTCCCATTGGATTCTGCTAATACTATCTATTGGTCAACCGACACTGCAGGTAGTGGTTATCATGTCATCTTCAACCAGTCTGCCTCTATTTACCTTACTGCCAGGAACAGAAGCATACTTCATATGATATCAAACAGCACTGTTTCAACCCAAGATCTTTACCAGAGAGCAACTCTTGACTATGATGGAGTTTTCAGGCACTATGTCTATCCTAAAAGCACTGGCTCAAGTGCTGCAGGGTGGCTCAAGGCCAAAAGGATCCAGAGTTGAACTCACTGAAGATGGCCAGTTTAGGCTCATTGAGTTCAGAACAGGCAAGCAAATATGGTATGCTGATTTTTCTGGTACTGGTGTTGTCTATGCAGCCCTGCTTGACACTGGAAATTTTGTGCTGGCTAACTGAAACTCAATCAGTTTGTGGGAGAGTTTTGATCAACCAACTGATACAATCTTACCTACACAGACTTTAAATCAAGGAAACATACTCTTCGCTTGATATACAGAAACAAATTACTCAAGAGGGAGATTCCAGCTCACACTACAAGATGATGGAAATATAGTGCTCTACACGACCAACTTCCCATTGGATTCTTCTAATTCTGCTTATTGGTCAACCCATACCTTTTTGGGTGGCTATCAGGTCATCTTCAACCATGATGGCTCTGTTTACCTTGAATCCGAGGATGGGGTAGTACTTAGGACAATATTATCCAATACATTTTCAATGCAAGACTTCTACCAGAGAGCAACTCTTGAGTATAATGGAGTTCTTAGGTACTATGTCTACCCTAACAGAAGTAGCTCAAATATGAGGTCGCCCAGGGCCTGGTCTACTTCTTCATACATACCTTCAAATATCTGCGCCTCAATTTCGGAAGAGACAGGAGGCAGTGCATGTGGTTTCAACAGCTTATGTAGACATGATGATCAAGGACCAAGTTGTCACTGCCCCAATGGTTACAGCTTTATTGATCCAAATCATGTTCTGAAAGGATGCAAACAGGATTTTGTTTCACAAAGTTGTGATAAAACATCTCAAGAAACGGATAATTTTCATTTCGAAGCTATGCAAAACTCGGATTGGCCTAATTCTGACTATGACCATTTTCAGGAGGTATCTGAGGATTGGTGCAGGCAGGAATGTGCCTTGGTGATTGCTTTTGCGCTGTTGCCATTTTCAAAACCAATGAGTGTAGGAAGAAGAGAGTTCCGCTTTCGAACGGGTTGATTGACCTCAGTCTTGGTACAAAAGCTCTGATCAAAATGAGGAAAGACAATTCTACTTTAAAAAGAAAGATACCTCAACTTTTATCCTCATTGGAGTGCTCCTGAGTAGCATGATGTTTATGAACTTTTGGAATTAGCAATACCAATTATCTAGAGAATTTGGAATGTTTCAGTACATGTATTTCATATGCATCAAAGTGAACCGAACTTGACAAGCCTTGTCTTAAGATGTTTAAGATAATGTTATGTATTGAGTTTACTATTTCGAATTGGTTTGTGACAGTACTATTTACTGGAGGAGTTCATATCCTCCATATAAACACCCTTTGCTAAGAAAATTTTTGTATGGCTAGGTTCCACCATGAAGAATGTCAAAGAGTTGTTTGAAGGAACTGCTCCTTGCTCATTATAACTTCAATCTATATGCATGAATTACACCAGCTCCATACTTGTCATGTAAATCTCTATCTGATATGTGCCTTCAATGGTTAATTTTATGTTGCAGAATTACTGTCTTTTAAACTGAACCACCATGGAAAAACTTGCCTGGACTGAAGAAACAAAGAGAAGACTATGGGTTCAGAGCAAGGGCCTCTCATGCAAACCACTTGGAAATCCTACCACAAATGAGCACAGAATGTTGAATTTTGGATCTGCCCGATGGGTCCCACTCTAACAACATCGATACTGTCCCCACTTTACCACCTGCCCAATCCGTCAGGTGTGGGGTTTTACCACAAAAAGCCTCGATATTAGTTAGAGTGGGGTAATTCTATTTAAACCCATTTCATTTCTTTCACCCAACCGATGTGGGATTCCAACACAGAATTGTGTTTTTTTAGTTGTGTTAATATGCTAGCCTTCTGATAACATAGAACAAGTATACTGCAGTCACTAGATATTTGTGTCCCAACAGAATCTAAGCTCAACTAACGTAGGTAAACTAAAAACTGCCAATCCAACTACTGCTAAATCAAATTTTATTGAAAAGAATGTACTAGACTTCAATTATTAAATGTCTGCAATGAGGGGCATCATTCGGTATGAGTTAAGAGCGATGCCGCTTTAGCACGCTTTGTCTTTGAAGAATCAAGACCAAACTAGTACCTAAGAGGAAAACTGCCTTTTGAACTAGAACCATGGGAGAGCTTTGTGGCCCCTGAATAGTTCAAAAACTGTCCCACAGTGAATTTGGATGCTTACAGCTATGGAATTCTGTTACTAATTGACATTGTAATATATTTATGTACATGACATCAAAACTTTTTCAATATCCAAGCATAATAATTCACACTTCCACACCTTTACAATCACCACCATGATGATGCCCAAGAAAACAAGTTGCTTGAAAAAATAATAATAATAATAATAATAATAATAATAATAACCCAAACAAAAAGCTATCTTCTTTTCTTTCTAGCATCAAGGAACAAACACAAATTACAACTTGGAAGACTTCCATTTTTGAGACTTATTGTCAAGGTCCAACTTCATGGTGGATGTCCAGAAGAATTCTCTAAGCCAGAGGCGGTTTCTTCTGTTTCAGTATGGGCATATATTTAGTAATAAAAAACAATTGATTGCATAGGATTTGCACAAAAAATCCCACGTTTTTTTAAAAGCCTCAAGGTAAGGACTGGACCATTTCCTTCTTGGAGTCGAGCATTTTTCTCACTGTATATACCTGTCACTATTTAGTGGCCTCTTAAACTAAAGACAGGATTTTTTGTTAGACATCTTAAAAATATTTTAAAATACAACTTAGAACATGATTATAGGCGTCAGACAAGAAAAAAGTGGCAAATTACATTGTATGGAGATAAGGATTATGCTTTTAAACCACTGAAAAAGACTTGTGAAATGATCCAAAAATGTCAAATGACCACGTCTACACCAACTGTTTATTTTCTAAGACAGTTCAACCAAAACACCATCTACTTCCATATTTAATTCCTTGACCTCCATGTTTACAGAGTGCTATGTTTCTATAAACGAGATTGTCAACATATCGAACAAACCAATTTTTTGGTGCATCCAATAAAGATGTGTGTATATATTAAGCACCAAAAAGGACACGCGTTGCGGGTTTGAAGGGTGTCTGCTGTGTTTGTTTCTTGGGAAAGCCAAGAGAAAACTGATTTGAATGATAGAAATTCTGAAGGTTTGCTCCTGAACATAAATGTCCAGATGCCAAGCTAGAGAATGTTTTATATTTAATGCAGGAAAGCATTGACTTCCTTTCATTTTAGCAGAAATAAGACATGGAAAATTCTTGGTCAACACCTGCTTGAATTGAATAATAGCAGAAATAAGAAGCTGCAGTTGTAAATAAAAGCTTCCAATGGATTGTGACTCATATATAGTGCAAATGAATTGTCCGTAGAGAAATATCCCTCTGACTATAATGGCTTTTGAACTAGCATATGCTTTCTGCTTTCTGCTTCTCCTTCTACACCTGCCATTTCCCACCACTGCTCAAACTAACAAGAACATACCTTTGGGTTCATCCCTCACTGCACTAGACAATAGCTCTTTTTGGGCCTCACCATCTGGGGAGTTTGCTTTCGGTTTCCAAGAAATTGGTAGAAATGGCTTCTTACTTGCCATCTGGTTTAACAAAATACCAGAAAGAACTATTGTGTGGTCAGCCAATGGTAATAATCTAGTGGCAAAAGGATCCAAAGTTGAACTCACTGCAGATGGACAGTTTAGGCTCAATGATGCTGCAACAGGCAAACAAATATGGGTTGCTGATTCTGCTAGTACCGGAGTTTCCTATGCAGCCATGCTTGACACTGGAAATTTTGTGCTGGCTAACCCAAGTTCAACCAATTTGTGGGAGAGTTTTGATCAACCAACTGATACAATCCTACCTTTTCAGACTCTAAATCAAACCAGCACACTCTTAGCCCGCTACACGGCAACAAATTACTCAAAAGGAAGATTCCATTTTGCACTACAACCGGATGGAGACCTCTTGCTTTACACAACACACTTCCCATTGGATTCTGCTAATACTATCTATTGGTCAACCGACACTACGGGTAGTGGTTATCAGGTCATCTTCAACCAGTCTGGCTCTATTTACCTTACTGCCAGGAACAGAAGCATACTTCATATGATATCAAACAGCACAGTTTCAACCCAAGATCTTTACCAGAGAGCAACTCTTGACTATGATGGAGTTTTCAGGCACTATGTCTATCCTACAAGCACTGGCTCAAGTGCTGCAGGGTGGCTCAAGGCTTGGACCAGTTTGTCCTTCATTCCTCCAAATATCTGCATGACAATTTTGCAAGAGAAAGGCGGCGGTGCATGTGGTTACAACAGTATATGTAGACATGACCAGGGAACAATTTGCCAGTGCCCACCTGGTTATAGCTTCATTAATCCAGATGATGTGTTGAAAGGATGCAAAAAGAACTTCATTTCACAAAGTTGTGATGCTGCCTCACCAGAGACAGATCATTTTTATTTCCAAGAGATGCAAAACACAGATTGGCCTAAGTCTGAATATGAGAAGTTTGAAGTTGTAACTGAGGATTGGTGCAGGCAGGCTTGCCTAGCTGATTGTTTCTGTGCTGTTGCCAATTTCAGAAATAGCCAGTGTTGGCTGAAGGGAAGCCCCCTTTTGAATGGGAGGGTCGACCCCATTAACGGTGTAACAGGTCTAGTCAAAATAAGGAAGGAAAATTCAACCATGGGACCTGGTGGCGGATATTCGAAAAAAAAAGACAATTCAACTCTGATCGTAGTCGGATCGGTGCTCCTGGGTAGCTCAGGGTTTCTAAACTTCCTTTTACTGCTAACAATCTATTTGGTTGTTTCACGCATCTATTACAGAAAAGCAAAGGTGAGTCAACCTTATCTCGTCATGAACTTGAAATATTTCGCTTATGAAGAGCTAGAAGAAGCTACCAATGGATTCAAGGAACAACTAGGCCATGGTGGCTTTGCAACAGTTTTCAAAGGAGTTTTAGGGGCTGATAAGGGGAAATGTGTTGCTGTCAAAAGATTAGACAGTATGGTTAAAGAAAGTGAGTGGGAATTCAAAGCTGAAATGAGCGCAATTAGCAAAACAAACCACAGAAATTTAGTCCAGCTACTAGGATACTGCAACGAAGGGGAGCACCGAATGCTTGTATATGAGTTTATGAGCAACGGCTCTCTAGCTGGCTTCCTCTTTGGAGAGTCAAGGCCAAACTGGTATCAAAGAAGGGAAATTGCCTTAGGAATTGCGAGAGGGCTCTTGTATTTGCATGAGGAGTGCAGCAGCCAAATCATACATTGTGACATTAAGCCTCAAAACATTCTTCTAGACAACTCTTTCACTGCAAGAATTTCGGACTTTGGATTGGCCAAGCTTTTGAAAATGGACCAGACTCACACTACAACCAGAATGAGGGGAACTAGAGGCTATCTGGCCCCTGAATGGTTTAAAAACATGCCAATCACAGGGAAGGTAGATGTTTACAGCTATGGCATTATGTTGCTGGAGATTATTTGCTGCAGGAGGAATTTTGAAGAAGAGGCAGAGGATGAAGATCAAATGGTTCTAGCTGACTGGGCATACGATTGCTATGAGCAAAAGAAAGTGCATCTGCTATTACAGAATGATGATGAGGCAATGGAAGACATCAAAAAGTTGGAGAAGTATGTGATGATCGCAATGTGGTGCATTCAGGAGGATCCGTCACTGCGACCCACGTCAAAAAAACTGACGATGATGCTCGAAGGAACCATGGAAGTATCAATTCCCCCAGACCCATCCTCATTTACAAGTTCAATACAGTAAGTGCTTGTATTGTATGCATGTTAGAGCATCAAAAGACTCAAAACCATCAACTTGGTGAGGCAGGCAGTCTCAGTGTTTTCGGGTACATTCCTTTGTGTTCATTCATTGTCATTAATTTTCAGGTAAATACATACACTTACTGAAATTGCAATAAATTTCTGCATTTTCACTTGATTCAAATCAACATAAAAAAACTCGAATGGATTGAAAACCAAAATGGTTCAATCAGGGCAAGCCATTTAAACAAGGCTGAAGCTAAGATCAAGCAAAAGATTACATCTTGCAGTGCCAAAAGTCCAAGCACGTGTTGGACATTTATTTTGAAATATTAAAATAACTCATGTCTAGAAGAAGGTTGAATATTTCAACAAAACCAATTCAGTCTTCAAATATAAACTAGTCAATTAAGCATGGAATCCAATTAGCAAGTAAAGATTTACCATTCAACCTTCAAGATTCAAACTTTACATACCCACTTCCAAATCCCATCAAAAAGCATGAAGAACCTACTACATACTGTTAATTCCAAAACCCTAGATTTCGGGTTTCTAAGCCCTCTCCCCCCTAATTCTACGAGCAAGCTGGATGTCCTTGGGCATAATGGTGACCCTCTTGGCATGAATGGCGCAGAGGTTGGTGTCCTCAAAGAGACCTACCAAGTAGGCCTCCGCCGCCTCTTGCAGCGCCGCCACGGCGCTGCTCTGGAACCGGAGATCGGTCTTGAAGTCCTGAGCAATCTCTCTCACAAGCCTCTGGAACGGAAGCTTGCGGATCAAGAGCTCAGTGCTCTTCTGGTACTTCCTGATCTCTCTCAGCGCCACAGTCCCTGGCCTGAAACGATGAGGCTTCTTCACTCCTCCGGTAGCGGGAGCCGACTTTCGAGCAGCCTTTGTTGCCAGCTGCTTGCGAGGGGCCTTCCCTCCGGTGGACTTACGAGCAGTCTGCTTGGTACGAGCCATTGAGAAAAAACGAAATCGAAGGTCTGAAGAATTTTGATTGACTGTGTTTGTTTCTCGGGAAAATTGGAGAAACCTGATTTAGATGCGATGGAAATGGTGGAAGCTTTGGGGGTATTTAATTGCTGATTTGGGGAGAGGAATCGCGGGAACTTCGAAATTTTGTGTTTCCAGTGAAAAATTTTGGAGGAGGAGAGGCGGGAGAATCTGAGCCGTTGATAAGTCTTAAAATCGAGGGCCGTGGTTCCTCGATCCGTAGCACTACGAACCAGCCAATGGGAGCGTGCTTTACCTTTTTTCAAAGATGGTTAAAGAATGGGCTGTTTGTTTTTGGGCTTAGTGCCTTCAATATCAACAGCAGGCCATTCTACTCTTAAAACAGCCCCTTCAAATTTCTTCCAATTAATTGGCCTAGAAAAATTAAAAAGAAAAAATAATAATAAATTATGCATCTACAATCTCGATTATTATCAAACCCTATACAATGGAGATTCGTTGCAATTGATTTTTATTAAGGTTCACAATGGGCTCTAAATCAAAAGAAAATATATTTAAAAGACACGTTATAATATTAACATATTAACAACATATTATGTTGATGATGTTACGGTCACATTGAAAAAAAATCTCCACTTGCTTTCACAGAGTTCATAAATGTATACACACCCAGATCAGAATATTATGACTTACATTTCTCTAGCTATACATGATTTAGAAATCCTGCTGTGTGATATTGTTCTATAATATGTATATTTCTATTCTCTAAATTGAGCTAAAGGGTGCCTATTTGCAAGGCCTCTATGCATAACAAAGTTAACAACAATCGAAGAGAAGGAGAACAAGCACATCACATCACAAAATGAAGAGCGAAAAAAAAAATCATACCCAATTGCTAGAAAGTGCAAAATCATGGAACCTAAAAGAGGATTCTCCAGCTGTATCTCTCTCAAGCCTGACCTCTGATAATCTCTGGGAGACACCTTCACTGCTACTTTCATCATCAAACACTTCTTGTGGAAGAGGTTGTATTTGGTTCTCATTTGGTTGTCTAGCCAATTGAACCTCAGGCGGCAATGGGATGACTGGCGGGGGAGAGGCGGTGCTCCTGAACCTGGTTTGGCCTGCACTTGGAGAAACAACGGCTCGATCCCACATGAAGACATGCATGGAAATAGGAACCTTGGCATGCCGGTGGAGGGAGAGCTTCTGGCTGAGCGAAATGGTGTCAAAGCATCGAACTGCTCCGGTTGAAGAAACCATCCAAGGGAGCACCTTCTGGTTTGAGACCCTTGAGACCACCAGCAGCCTTGATGCCTCCATTGCTTCCTTGTACAAATTGCTCAGCCCCGATCGGCTTGAAGGTGTGTTTTCGTCACCATCTACGACTGATGAAATGTATATAAACCCCTGCCAATGACAAGGTACGATTTATAATGATAAAGGAATCACATTTTTTACCACATTAATTGGTCGGATCCTATTATTTGGAAGATAGGATTCACTTGTTACACGCAATTGTTGTAATTAAACTAAACAGATACATCAACTATCACATAATATGATCAAGCCAAGCCGCGAGAAAGTTAATTAATGTACATATATGTTTACCTCTTCTGTGCGGCTAATGGCGAAGCCAAGCTTAAAATCACCTTCTTGTAATTTGATCTCCATAGGGATTTCACCCCCAAGAGGAGCATACCAAAGTCGAACGGCTCGGACTACACCAATGTCAACCCCATGGTAATCTTCAAAACCATATAAGCTTGCGCTTGCAAGATCAGCTAAGTCAGATAATGACCCTGCATTTACAGTGGAAGAAGCTGTCTCTCCAGAAATCTGCCATAAATGCAATGCAACAAAACCAAAAACACACATATAAAAGTTAAAACAGCCCTACTTGTGCCACATAATCAAAGATCTTCATTAAAATATATACCTTTGTAAGGAGGGACTCAGTCTGGATGTTCATGAAGACGACGGGGACGCCGGAGGCCTGGGAGGCAATAAGCCAGACATTAGCCCTAGCAAGGGTGTCCTCCAAGTCGTTGTAGCGAGAAGCAGATCGATCTGAAGCCTTTGGAAGGAAGAGGACAGATAGAAAGCCACTAGAATGGGGAACTGCTAGCATCTCCTGCATTCTCCTTTCCCATGGATATGAGACATACCCATCTTGAAGCCTACCTCTTGTCAGTGCACTCACCATCCTCGAGTTCCTGGAAGCTGCACATTTATCAACACACACATGCACCATGCATGCATTCAACTCATCATCATCACCATCATCTATTTCACACTTTTTTTTTTCTTTTTTTTTTTTAAAAGTGATCATGGAACAGTACTAATATTATTTAATTAAACAATAAAAGTTGAATTGAACTATTAATTGATGGGACATAATTTACTCATATCACCATCATCACATCATATTCATCTCTTCCAAGTGGGAATGTAATGCACATGTACAACATTAGAGTCCAATATCCAAACTAGTGTGTAATGATGTGTATGGAAGTTGGGACAAGTGAATGAATCAAAAGCTGTGTGTGTGTGTGTATCACCAAATTAGGTCATGTCAGTTTCACATTTTCTACGAAGATAAAAGTCACGAGTCTCCACGTGGAGAAGTTGTTGTGTGCTGCCTAAAGGTGGTTTTGCTTTCATACAACGAAACGCATGCCCAAAAAAATATCACCAAGTGGCCCAATTAATAAATAGATAATTACCACCACAGCAATAACAAAATATATATCAAGCCAAAATGTCACTATTCGGCTTTGTTATTGCTCGCAATTCAACGACACATTTAAATTTCTGTACAATTCTCTTATGTAATAAGCATGATATAGAAGGTTGTTTTAGAAAGAAATTTTGGACAGAATTAGAAGAAATTTGACAAAATTTACAACATATCATTGAATTATGAGGGATTTTAAATCTACATTAACAAAATTTACAAAATTAAAACTACGGGATCAGAGTGGTAAAACCGACACACTACCTTGATCAAAAATTACCTTTGCCTAGTATAATTGTTTTTCACATGAATTGCAAAAAAGGAAAAAGCAAAGTAATAGTTAGTCAACGCAAAAGTCAATGTGATGATGGGTAATGGTACCTTGGAGCTCGAAGCAGTCGGCCTCCGTGCGATCGCAGAAGCCGACGGTATAATTGGGGTCGGCAATGGACCTGAGCATGTACTGCTTGCCCCGACCGGCAGAGTCGTTCGGGACGATGCACGCCTGCAACTCCGCGAACTCGTCTCGACCGCGTCGGACTTTGACGAGGATAGAAGTGTCCTTGGCTTTAAAGGAGGCGTGGAGGATCTTCTGGACGCCGCTCTTTCCGTTCTTAAACGGCGACTTGACGGTGACGGAGCTGCCGATGCGGAGCTCCTCGACGATGTCTCCGGTCTGGAGCATGTCTCCAGTCCACTCGTCGGCTTTGGAGCTGCCTTTGAGGCATTCGATGGACAGCACCACAGGGGATTTGGGCTCTCGGGTCGGGGAGTCTGAGCTCGGTTGCGGTCGGTCCATGGTCATGATCTCTGCTTGATACGGTGCGTTTGACGCTTTTATATGTAAATGTTATTGTATATATGCATACCCCAGAGAGACACAGAGAGAGAGAGAGAGAGAGAGAGAGGAATGAAGGATGAGAAAATGGCCAGAGGAGATGATTTTGAAATATCGGAAGTGATGGGCAAATGAGTAAAAGTCAATGAATTTGAAGGGGGAGGGGGAGGGGGAGGGGGTATTTTGGAGGTTTGTGGTTTTGTTTTTCACTAAAACTCAATTTCTCTGAATTTTCTCAAATATTTTGTATACATAAAATAAATATCACTATCATATCATATGCAATGAATATAATATATGATCCTAACTTATCATTTTTCCTAGCTAATAATGCTATGTTGAAACTTTAAGGTTTAAGATATGATATTTCTTCAGGTGCACTTGCTCACAGCTCTCTCTGTCATAATATTATTTTTCTTTTTAATTTGCTAGTTTTTTCACAACTGGGTTTATTATATTTTGAATTTGGATAAGATCATGGTACTAAGATTCACCTTGATACCTGGTAGTAGAAACTATATATTTTTTTTAGTGGAAGCGATTGGCGGATTGGGGTTTACAGAAATATTCATCGGGTGTCTAAGGGTTTCGAACTTCTGCCCACTTAAGTGAAGGTGGAAGAGTTCAACCAAGTGCTATATTTCACTCGTAAGCCCTTTCGTTTTTAATGACAACAGAAAACTCTTCCTTTATTATCATTCTAAAAGTCATATACTTATCTTTTATTCAAAGGTTTAAAATAAATAAATAAAACAATTGACTCTAAATATCATAAGCGAGACAACTTTTAAGTTTTTTGGTCGAATAGAACTTAAGTTTGTAATATATAATTTGGAATCAAATTTTTGATGGGGTTAGGTTACTTTTCATGCACTAGTTATAAAAATGAAAATGAAAAATTCTTGGTTTCTCTTCAAAAGTCAATATTCCTCATCATAAAATAAACGGCAAGAAGAAGAAGAAGAAGAAGAAAAGGTGGGTACCAAGCACCTAGGGGGCAGGGGACAGCGGGCAGAGAGAAGGGGGCAGAGGGCAAAGCCATCGTTCTGGGACCTTGACCCTTGAAGCCTTAATAAATATTTGTAGTTGATAGATTTCCTAAGAAAAGTTTCATTACTTATGGTCCCTCCAATTAATGCTTGCGGGTAGCCTATGTCTTTGTTCTACCCTTTTACTTGTTCAATTTGCTCACAATCTTTACACTGTTTTCTGATGAACTGTCTCTCGGTTTGATTTTAACAAGAAAATTTATCGTAATATTCTATAATTCCTGCATGATAATTTTATACCGACTAGAAAAAACTTCTTTAATTACTAGTTAATTCTCTCAAAACGTAGGCACACACAAGTGCTATGAGATTGTGTCCGGCCAGATGCAATTTAAAAGTCTAACATATACGGTACCGTCATTATTTTTGGGATAAAGCACAAAAATATTGGTCAACAAATTACATCATATATAGTGCTAGTGGGACCCCTTGCACAATACACACCACCTTGAAATTTTGAAATATAATACCTGTGGAAGCTTCCAAAGGACTAACCAACCATATTCTCCATATCAACAAATGGTATGACACTTTTGAGAGCTTGAGGGACATGCATGACGTTGTCAAATGATGAATAAGTGACGATAATTTTTTTTTTTTAAGTAAGCGATAGTTTAAACTACAAGAAGAAGAGAGTTTCCCACACACACTACTAAAATGTTTTAACGATTCACAGTTTTAAGTGTCTTAATATTGGACAAACTCAGTTTGAAGACTTTTAATCTCGGGTTTGAGCATTATTATTTAACAAGTTCAGGTTATGCTGCCCCAAAACACTCAAACTCATTCTAGGATTTTGGCTAAGTACACTTCTATAATTATTAGTTATAACGATCTTTCTTTTGAACATAGCTTAATAGTCTCCAGGGGGTGCACACCATGTTAAGCATGCTATAATTGGAAGTGTTCATTTCTTAGATCACAATATACAAAGATTATATTCAGAAAAAAAAAAATTTCAATCAAATTTGAGATAATTTAGTAATCCATATGTATCGATTAACTCAACAATTTTGGTAACAATTAAGGTCTTTATGATGAACTATCTATTTATATGATACATATATATATATATATATATATAAATGATTACACGATCTCTAATTTGATTTATTTATTCACATAAATGATCTTGACATTGTGATTTTGAGAAAAAGGTGATAGAAATTTATACAAAGGACAAAGACTGTAAAGTGAATCATCCCAATAGTAGTATGGTGGACATGGGTAAAACTTCCACAGTGACCTAAGATAGTCGAAGAGCTGAAACGATCTGGAGAGAATCACTCTCAAAAATAAATTTTCTATGACCCCTTTACCACCATAGTTTCCCCGAATCTAGTCCAATTGCATCAATGACAAAATCAACCATTAACTAGCATGACTCCCCTAAAGAGACTTTGAACACATAGCAAATTCAACCAAGTTTCTGGAATTATGAGATAAAACAACACAGAAAGCTCATAGAGTTTCTTTTTCTCTCTTATATTGGTAAAATAAGAAATTAATTCTTGAAAATTGTTTTTTTTTAATATTATAAAAATAAATAAAATAAAATAAAAACCGGGTGGACAAGGATGTGCACCCTTGCATTGTCCTTTTCTTTTTCTCCTGAAATTATTCGTCTCAAAATTACGCATGTATTAAATACACACTGCCTTAGATAAAATTCATCAAAATAAGTAACATTTCCATGAATGAGGGTGCGGAGGAATTAAAAAAACAATCCCACATAACATTATTTAAAGATATAAATGTCAAATAACTAGGTCTTAGAAGAATAATTCTCACAAGGAACAACTTCAAAAAAAATGAAACATCTATGGCGGACTCTAGCCCTGTCTAGTACCCGTCGTCACCCATGCATACGTACTCTGCATTATCATCTGGAAAACAACAATAACATTATTCATACCGAATCTCAAGTGTTTTTTTTTCCCTTCATAAATAGTGCTTTTTAGCACAATATGCAGAATGATTTTCTACACATTTCTTTAAATCTTGATGGATTGCACACTCTTCAGTAGCATTAAATAGACAACCCAAATATTCCCGTCGATGCTTTCCTAAGTGATCAAATAAGGAAATTAATTCACGGAGTGAAAGACTATCATGAGAGAGGAGTGAAGGAGAAAGAGAGGGAGAGAGAGTGGCTTCTGCTTGTACTACAATACATCCCAATATTATTATTATCTTGAGTATTCTCCATTGATTTCTCTCCATTTCTTTTACACTTAATTTTGTTTTTTTCCAAATGCTTTTTTCCCATTTATACTATTAGGCTATTAGAGCACTTCCACCCCTATGGGCAATGGCAAGGCAAGGGCTGTCACTACTCATGTGAATAGTGGCAGCCCTTGCAATTTTGTTTCTACCCTTACGGGCAAGGGCAATGGCAATTACTATTCACATGAGATATAAGGAGATGAATTTGTATAGAATTTTGGTGTGGGAAGTAAATAATATGGCTAGATATTTACAATAATAAAAAATTCTGAATTTTTTAGGTTTTTTTTTCAATTTTTTTGTAATTTAAATTAGTTATGACGTCAGCATTGCGTCACTTTGCCAAGGCAGCAGCATGGGCTGGGTTGGTGGGTCTCACGTCTTGTCCAGACTTGCCCTTACGCGATGGAGTAGTTCACCAGCCTAGGCCCTATCCTGCCCAGGCAAAAGGCCTTGCGGTGGACTTGCTCTCATGATATTTACCCTTTGACATGCTTTAAGGGCTCGTTTGGTACGGCGGACTGTCTTGGACTAGACTAAATCCTGGGACTGTCCTGGATTAGCTCGGATTGGACTAAGCTGGATTAAATATTGACCCACGTTTGGTGCTGCATCGGACTAAGAAGCTGGATTATCAAAATAGTGAAGACCTATGTTTGGTACTGTGTTGGACTAAAAAAATTATTTAAATATTTAAAATTAATTAGGGATTTTGACCTAAAACTAAATAAATACTGCAAAAAAACTAATGAGAAATGTATAATTTATTAAATAAAATTTTTTTAAATGTATTTTAAAGACTAAAACTATCTTTTTTCTTTCTTTTCTTCTTTTTTCCCAGCCCTGTTTCTTTTTTCTCTCCTTCCCGATATCACTCTCTGGTTCTCTCTCTTTTTTTCTCCAATATTGACACAACGGTATCCCTCCTTTTCTATATCCCCCTCCCAAACCTTTCTCTGCTTCCCTCTCATTTTCTTTCTATTCTTCCCTTTTTTTTTGGGGTACAGAGAGGGGTAAACGCCCCGAAATAGAAACAATTCAATAGGAAAAGGGGAGGTCTGGCAGCACCTTGAGCATCAACATCTAAAATGGCTGGAAGGCAGGAGTTTCTTCAAAGACATGGAGGCCATGATTAAACTCATGACTTTTGGCAGCCAAGGTCTCTTATTCCCCTTTGAAGTCACAGATCTTCATCTTCTTCGAAGTCACAAATCTCCATTTGGTTTCACTGAGCCACGGTCGATGGTTGATAATTTTTCGGAAGGTTCAATTGGGTTGTGGTTCAACTGGGTTTGATTTGGTGGTGGTTGATTCAGGTGGATGGGTTTGAATCGGTGGTGGTTGGTTTGTGTGACTTGGGATTATGATGGTGATAGTTCTAGGTAAAGAAGAAGAAACTGATTCTTAAAGCTTGGATATGGATTTGGTCTTGCAATTGGATTGGTCGGACTCGCGCGTCAAAATAGCACGCTCGCTATTTTGCGAACTGCATTTCGGCATCTCTGTATAAGGAGGGCTAGTGAGGAGGATTTGTTACTGTTGGACTCCACAATCCCTTTTAACTTAGTCCCCCATTTTACCAAACGTTGGTTTCAAGGCTTATTTAGCATAGTCCAGTCTAGTGAGCCATGCCAAACACACCCTAATAGTCAAAGAGTGAAGGAAGTTGAGGTTCCACCCCAAAATCAATTGGCAATAGGGGGAGTAGCCCAACTCCTTATAAATCCAGGCTTGGTCCCTTAACTTTTCAATGTGGGACAAATACTCTCAACAAAGAGCACTAATTTTTTTTAATTCCATTTCCACTTTATCTGAAGAGTTTAGTTTACTTTCTTTTTATTTTATTTTATTATGATCTGCCTTACCAGTACATGTAAAGTTAATTTTGGTGTTCCACAAGAGTCTATTCATGTTAAGAAATTTTGTATTAAAACAAGATAGTGAGACAATAACTATCACTAATGTTGTGAAATTTGACTATGCCGAACAGTTTTTTTTATTTTTATTTTATCAATCATTAATGCTATTTAGAGACACTAAAATGACCACTGTATTTGAATGTTGCTAAAGAAAACAAATGCTTCAAAACTGTAACACCCCGACCCTAATTTATTTATTCAATTAAATTATTTAATTAATTTAATTATGAATTTACAAGTTTGCCCGCGAGCGATCCGACCGTCCGATCCAAACCAAAATTGAAGGACATATTTTCTAAACCTTGTGGAACCCATAGAAACATTCGGATCAAAAAACGGAGGTCGTGGGCCCTACGGGCCCAATTGACCAAAGTTGGAAAATTTGACCCCCAATTGACCGTGAGTCTTCCGAGGTAGTTTCATCCTTCAAAAAGTATTAGGATAACCTTGTAAATAAGTCTTAATTGTCATTTGAGTTATGTTGACTATGTTGGAATTTTGAGATGGTTTTATAATATCATATGAATTCTTGGATTATTAGGTTGATAATTGAAGTTGTGGAATGGTTGAGTATGAGACACTTGATCGATGGGTTTTGAGAGTGAGTCTTGGGTCTCGGCTATGATTATTAGTATATAAGTGGACATTTGTTTTTAAGAGTACTTAGTTCTTTTAATATGGGATTATCTTTAAAGGTTATTACTTATCATTAATTAATATTATTATGATATTAAATAAAGTATATTGTTTTAATGGTGGGGTACGGTATTTTATGGAAATTTATGGGAAAACAAGTGTTGATTTCTATTTGAATTGTTTTAGGATCTTTATGACTTTTATGCTTATGTGAATGATCGTTGGTTTGAAATAGCATTATTTCCATTGATTAAATTACCATGCAATCTACTATGGATTTGTATGATTATGATTATGGATTTGTATGATTATGGTAGGAAGATATATATATTTATATTTATATTTATATGTAGATCACTAAATTGTGAATATTTCGATTATTTTGATAATTGAGATTATAATTATTCGGAATACGGATTACACTATGTTGAATACCCTTCCTTGGTTGTTGTCCTCACACGTGGCGTTGGATCTTCCGGCGTGTGATAAAGCAATTTGCGCACATGGAACATGATTTGGTTGGGCCACACGTGGTGTTGGATCTTCTCGCGTGTGGGCTCATTGAAATACTAGTTACCTTGCTGCATGTAGCGTTGGATTATCCGGCATATGAGCATGTATAGTTATGTTATTAGCTTATCACACGTGGCGTTGGATTATCCGGCGTGTGATAAGAGGATCCATATACTTGGGTTACTGTTACTTTACTACGCGTGTCGTTGGATTTTCTGGCGTGTAGTAAAGTAACAGAGAGGAAAAAAGGATTATTTTACAATGTCGGGGAAAGATTAATATTTAAAAAGAATTATGTTTGGTGTGATGTGATTTAAAATTAAAGGGAAAAGATAATTCTAGAATATAAGTTATTTGTACTATTGAAAATGATTGTATATTATCTGGTTCGTGAATATGAAGGGAAGAACTACACGTGGCTTGATCCCTCAGTAAAGGTACATAGGTAGCCTGGGGTTCCACCCAAGTGCAGCCGCAAATTAAAGTTTATTTCTGAAACTTTAATTTAGTCATTTGAAATTAGTTCCACTTCCTTTGGTTTTTAGATGAGTTTGGTTTCGACTGAGTGTTGTTAAAATGTGGTTGTGGCCAAGACAGTTATGAAATCATTTTGGATTGTTGAACGTCTTGGACCAAGTCCTTAATATACTTGCGATTGTGTTTAGTTGTTAAATATCGCATGATTGAAATTTGGGAAGTTATTTTATGTTAATTACGGTGGGCATGCATAAATTAGTTGGAGTTCATTTAATTGCATCGTTTAATTTCATTTTGTGACTTAAGGGCATTGCTGGTGATTCTGCTTCTAATTTTTTTGAAAAGCCAGAGGCCTAGTTTGTAAACTGCTTGATGGTTAACTTGTGCGTGCTGCCAGTCGTGTATAAATTGTGATTTTTAACATGTTGAAAATTTTGGGGAAAAGTCCAATTTTCAAAGGAGACTCTGCTGAAATTTCGGCAGAAAGTCTCGGTTCTTTAGTATGTGGGCCCGGCATCGGTGTGATGTCGGAAATTCCATAGAATTCATCTCGGGTTCCGAGGAAATTCGGGGCGGGTCCTGTCAAAAACACTCAACATTCACAAGATTATTAAAACGACAAAACCTCTCTGAAGAAACTCTAAGGAAATAAACTCTAGAGTGGCTTTCCTCCCTTCCCCCTCTCCTCTTCATCCTCTTTTTTCTCCTTCCCTCCCTTTTTCCCCTTAATCTTTTTTATTATTTTGTTTTGTGGTGTAGAATATCTTTTTATTTTTACCCCTTCCACCTAAGTACCAATTTCATATTTATGAGGGTACTTTTGGTGTACATGTCAAGTCAATTTTGGTGGTCCACAAGTCTATTCATATTAGGTCATTTTTTATTAAAACAAAATTGTAACTAAGACAAAAACTATCACAAATGTTGTGAAATATGACTATTTTTTTTTATTATAGAAAAGATGGTATTTCATTAAAGAATGAGTAAAGAAAACTGGAGAAACCCTAACCCTAGCCGTCAGGCTCTCCTCGCATAAACGAGAGAGCGACCCCTTGTGAAATCTGACTATGCGGAACAGTTTATTTTGGTGAAGCAATAATGCTATTTAGAGACACTAAAATGGCGAGATGTATTTAAATTATATTTATAATTTTTTCATAATAATTTTAGGTTAATTAATATTTATTTTCAACTTTCCACTTTTGTTCCAACTCCATCACAACCACCGCGCTGAACCATCACTCATCGCTGAGGGGACAAAGAACTGCACAAAGAGGGAACAAAGACTCTATGGCGGCCTTATGCATATGCAATTTTCCTGCAAGCAATAAGCATAATAAAAATGAAAAACTATTGGTTTCTCATAAGTCAGTGTTCAAATGGTGGGTACCAAGCACCTATCAAAGTTTGACAAGTCTAAATTTGTAGGGTTCACTAGGCTTGAATCCGATTGCTTGAGGTGTTTTCTATTCGGAAACAATCAACCAATTAATATACTTGTTCAGCATGAATAATATCTATATTCAAACTAGAAAAAACTTTTTTAATTACTAATTAATTTTCTGAAAACCATCCTACAACAGGTGCAAGTTAAGTTTAATATATCAAGTTGGTATAAAGCACAAAAATATGAATTGGTCATGAAATTACATAAATATATAAAGGGGTTATCTTATGGCTGAATTAAAAACCCGTGACTAAAACGATCCAAACCATATATTCTCCTGCAGCCTCCTATAACCAGCCTTATCAACAAAGACAAGAGGCATGTTAAATATGGTACGAGACTTTTGAGAGCTTGAGGGACATGCACGACGCTTGTCCCATATGATGAATGAATGACGATAATAATATTATTATTTCATTATAATATTTTATTGAAAAGAAATAAATTTCATTAACTGAAAACATATATTGGTTACAATATATAAAATCATCAATAATACAATTCATCGACCTTCTTCTAACCAATAATTTGCACCTTATTTAGATAAAGCAAAACGGGAAAGAGCATGAGCCACTTTATTCATACTGAATATGAAGGGTTTTTTTTTCTTTTCATAAATAATGCTTTTTATCACCATGTGTAGAATAATTTTTTTCACATGTCTTTAAGTCTGGATGGATTGTACACTCTTTAGCAGTATAAAGTAGACAAGAAAATTCGTTCGGTCGGGTCCTTTCCAAGTGACGAAGTAAGGCTTTTAGTTCAATATGAGTGAAAGACTATCATGAGACAGAAATTAAGGCGAAAAAGAAGGAGAGAGAGAGTCTTGTGCTTGTACTAAAATGCATCCCAATATTATTATAGATATTTATAAAAATACCCAATCCTAGATATGTATTTATAAAAATACCCAAGCACTATTTAAACATAGAAACATACCCAAAATAGGTTTTGGGTATGTGTGTAATGATGGGTTTTGGGTATGTTTATAAATGAGTTTTGAGTGTGTGTAATGATGAGTTTTGGGTATGTTTATAAAGTGTTTTGGGTGTTGGGTATTTTTATAATTTCAGCCCCCATTTTGGGTATTTTAGTGAAACTTCACATATTATTATCATCTTGAGTATTCTCCGATCCACTGATTCTTCTCCATTTCTTTTACACTTTTTTCGTTTTCCAAAATGCTTTTTTGATTGGAATGGAAGTTAAATTTAGCATATAAAACTTTATTTGTTAGTTTCTTTTCTTTTCTTCATTTATTTATTATGAGGGTGCCTTTAGTGTACATGTAAAGCTAATTTTGGTGTTTCACAACGAAGTTTGTTCATGTTTTTTTAGTAACTTTTGATTAAAACACAATGGTAATTAAGTTAGAAAAAACTTATCCTAAACTATCATAAATAGTAATTTGGTAGGTGTCATAATTAAATTGTTCATCTAATTATGATGAGTCAGCAAAGGACCCACTAGTGTAGTGGTTTAGAGTATTTACTCCCTCAGGCAAGGTCCTGGGTTCGAGTCCTAGCATCAGTGTAGTGTGTGTGAGTTTAGTATGCTATCACCCCTCTTAATAGGAAAGGTCCTCAAAAAAAAAAAAAAAAATTATGATGAGTCATCTCATGTATCATGTATGCAATTTTAAAACAGGCCTTAGGTTCTAAAAGCCTACATGGGGGGGTGAATAATAACCTACCTTTTTAAATTCTAAGTCCTTGAAACATAATCACAAAAACAAACACAAACAATTTCGTGGTGATCAATTAAACTAGTGACAACAGATGTAAATAACACACGAGAATTGTTAACCCAGAAACCTAACAAGGGGAAAAACTGGGGGACCAAGCTAGGAAGAGTTTAAATCCACTCAATTGTAAAGTACAAGAAATATAGGGGCATTAGCTCATCTATACACAATAGGCAACTAACAATCTAACCTTCTAGCAAAGCCTGATATTAGCTCATCTACACACAATAGGCAGCTAACTCAACCTTCTAGCAAAGCACCATTTCTTTATTTCACAGCAATGAATTCTCTTCAATACCATGCAACAGCACCAAGCATAAGTTGCACCCAATATGATGTTATGAAGTGAATTGTGGTTTCACAAATTCATCTATCTCAACCACACAGATGATTGAACTAGATAAAAGAAACCGTGTACAATTATGAATTAAAACCAAAGGATGTTTGAACTTTGAAACAAGGTTTTAATTATAAAAACAATAATGAAACCAAAGCTGTCATTTAATAGAAGTGTGAATAAACTTGGAGTAAATCTATATGTATGCAATCTACTCATAACTCTCAAGTATTCAAGATGACTGATATAAGTTTTTGAATATTAATAACTGATGTGAAAACATTTCAAAAACATAAACTTGGAAACATATAATAAGACTGAGAATTAAAACGTGATATAGATGCACATATGCTTCACCTTCTTCATTGAGACTATGTTGAATATTTATGGAGAAATGAACAGCAAGTTTCAATGAAGAAGAGTTTAATCAACAAAATTGGTTCAGACAAGAAACCAGTATTCAAGAAGATATTTGATTAAAGAATATAAAACATTTGGTTTCAAGAAGAATCTATGTTAACTTCAAGAAGAATAATAGTTTCAACAAGTTTAACTATTGATTCGAAGAAGAACAATAGTTTCAAGAAGTTTAACTGATCAGAGAATGTAAGATGTAGAGGATAATTCTATTTTATCATTTCAGAAATCAAGTGCATAAGATATTATAATAAACTATTAATTGATTCTGCAATGGATGGACTAAAACAAATATAGGATGGATTGATATAGAATGAAACATAAAACACATTTTAAAGTTGTATCAATCCATGTATATCAATCCCTGTGAATGTATGAAAAGTAAAAGATGGATTAAAACAGACAGGGGGACGATTGATACAGAATGAAAACGTAAAACGAATTTAAAGCTGTATCAATCCTTATGTATCAATCCATGTGAATGTATGTAGTGAACTTACCTTGATCAGTTACTGAGATAAGTTGGAAACCAACAACCACACTTAATCTAACCTAGAATCTATCTTAAATATTCTAAGTAGATTACATTGGTTTTGTTGGTTTAAGAGAAGAGACAAATACAACAAATATAATCCTTACAAAATTTGTGAGATTTGTGTCATAAATTTCGAAAGCAAAATGAATAAATTGGTGGTTTCTATTTCGCATTTGATGCATTAGTAGATTATCAACTATTCAATTAAAACTTGAAAGTTACACTCATTCTTTCCCCTATCACTAAAGATTTTGTTCTCACTTTTGTTACTCCTCCCTCCCATCTTCCCCTTACATCTTCCCTCTCAATCTCATCTCTACTTCCATTCTCCTTTTTTTCCTCTATATTCTCGCACAAAAAATAAAAAATAAAAACTAAAATTGAAATAGTTATCAAATGAGCCCTAAATCTACACATCTTAATTAATAATATTGAGCTAAAAAGATAAAAAGATCCCCATGCCATTAATCCACCAACTGTTACGTGCCTCTATCTTCTTGGCAATGAACTTTTCGTTTATTCCTTTGCCAAAAAAGAAAAGAAAAGTAGTATAAGTGAAAATTGCCACCCATTTTGGAATACATTATTATTATTATTATTAAAGCATGCAAATAAGGTCGTAGTTTTTGCTCACCAACTCTAATGGAAGAAAAAGGAGCTAGCAAGTCAAAGACAGCTGTTGGCCTATAGATGAAGATTATGTGTTGGACGGTGAACTTGGAAGTTTTATAAGGGTAGGTCTTGTACGTAGTTTTCGAACTTAAATATTTGTCGAGAGAGTAGGGAAGCCTTTTCTTCCATTCTATGGACACACACGGTTTGAACTTTAATAAGAAAATGAGACCCACTCTTTGATTTTTCCATATGACATAGAGATGTTTGAAACTTTGAAGCCTCTTTCATGGATTTTACTGTTAAGGATTGGCTAATGACGTCTAACTTCAGTCGTTGAGTCGTATATCTAATAGACAGTGGAGATTAAAATTCCTCAATCAGTTCCCCCGACGAATATGGGTCTATACCAACGAACATTCATTGGGAAAGGTCTAATCCGGCAAATTTTGTCGGCATAGACTTCTACTGACGAAATTTCGTCGGGAGAGGTTATTTTTTCTTTTAAAAAAAATATAAAATTAGTTTCTTTACATTATTTTTTGGCCAACTTCTTTAGTTTAATATATGAAATTAAGTAATATCTTAGCTCTTTTTAATTACTTTAATTAATAGTTATGTTTTAATTATTATTATTTTAAAAATAATTAGGAATTAAATATTTTACTAATTTCATAAATTACTTAATAAATTGAAATTAATTATTTTAAATTATTTTGTAGACTTTGTTTTTTATTTTCTTTATACAAAATTAGTTTAGTTTAGTTTAATATTTTCAATTAAGTATATCTTAGCCTTTTTAATTATATTAATTAGTAATTATATTTTAATTATTATTTATTTAGTGAATAATTAGTATTTAAATATTTAATTAATTTCATAAATTACTTAATAAATACTAATTAATTATATTTACTTATCTTAAATAATTATGAGGATTTTAAAATTATTTTTAATTTCCAAATTTATTTTAAAAATAGTTTCAATTGTTTAAAAATCTTAGAAAATTATTTTAGTATTCCAAAAATGAATTTTAGCCTCCAAACCCTTAATTCAATTCTCGAACCAAAAATCATAGCTTCTAAACTTGTTCCAAAATTGTTCGCAAGCCTCGAAACCTAATCGTAAACCCACTGTAGGACTCGATTAGGCTTGGATACTCACTTAACTCAACCTAGGACTTTACGATTAAGGTTTCGATCTCAATCTTGGGTTAGTACGATGTAACCGGACCTCACATAGACTTATCTCGGCGAATTTTGTCAGCATAGACCTACCCCGCAAACTTTTTCTATCTTGATGAACTTTGACGAGATAGACCTATCCCGATAAATATGTGTCGCAATATATCTTTCCCGCCAAAATTTTCTTGGGATTCCAACAACAAACCACTTGTTAAAATCTTCCTTAAGGCGTACTCAACTAACTAGGGTTAGGTCTAGTTACGTCGTACTAACCCTAGGTCGAGTTACGTGAGTATCTAAGCCTAATCGAGTCATAAGTGCCCTAGAGTAGGCTTATGGTTGGAGTCCGAGGCTTGACAACGGTTTTCGAACAAGTTTGGACCTGTTCACTATATCATCCATTAAAATGTTGAACTTTGAAATTTCGTACCTTCCATGGAGGAGGTTGCATTAGATTTGGGAGTTGGTATGCAGGAGCTTCTGTATGATTTATATTTCTTTCCTGTCAATTTACTGTCCCAATAATGATCATTAAACTTACTTTTATTTGAAAATCCCTTAAGAATCTAGCAAAGCAAAGAACCAAAATCGAGCAGCTTTACTATTGTTGTGAAAAACATAGCTGAGGAAAATCCTGCAGATGGAGATGTAATCAAGGAGCAAGGCACGGCATTATCAAACAGCCACTCGGCCGTGGAGGACTCTCAAAATAACCAACAAGATATAAGCAAGAGCAAGGAGGATGGCACCAAAACAGTACCATATTTACAAGTTTTTCTCCTTTGCTGAATCCTTGGATTACATGTTAATGTATGTTGGTACTGATGAGCACATAAACTATCACATTTATTATCCCTAAATATATTTGTTAGTAATTGATTTTCTTACAATTTTAGTTAATTAGGTTTGTTTTTCACTTTTGCACTTGCTTACATACCCATTACATAATTGATGATGATTTCATTATTTTATCTTAAGGTTGAAGAAGATTATTGGATGCTAGTAGGCAAATGGTGGCAAGATTTATTAAAAAGATTGCAAGATGCACCACCTTGCCAAAGAGAAGAGAAATGCATGTAAGTGCATGATCAAGTGTTCAAGTGGAAGACATATTCAATTCATGCATGGAGTGGATGAAGCAACAAACATGATGGTGGCTTGAAGATGTGGAATCATGAACTATTAAAATTGTGAGTTAAGCAAATGAAATGAAGGATGATGAGAAGAGGTGCAACACTTAACCAAAAGAAAAGATTGAATAACAAAAGCAAGTAGAAGTGGAGCAACAATTGAAGAAAAGAAGAAACAATGAAGAGATGGGTTACGGTTGTGCATTGAAAGATGAAGAATTTGGAGAATGGAGTCATCAACACTATGGAATAAGTAATGGAAGCAAATTGGCAATTGGTTTGATGCAAGTGGAATACATATTGAATTCATGAATGGAGGGATTTAATGAATTTAGAATTGCTCCCATTTTCCTATAAATAGGAGGAGCTATGGCATTGTAAAATCACACCAAGCTCCACAACTCTTGAGCTTTCTCTCTTCCCTCCATCTTTCTAAGTTTTAATTTTTGTTTTTAGTTTTATTTTATGGGGAACTAACTCCCTAGCTAAGGCTAGGGGGAAAGCTTTTAATATGAGTGTGTAATTGTTATTAGTTTGATCCAAACTTAAGCTTTAATGTGAATTTGTAGTTTTTGTTCAAATGGAATTTGTAGTTTTCTTTTTAATTAATTGATGAATGTTTGATAATCTATTTCATGGGTTCAATCATGTTTTTCCCATTGTGTAGTAAAAACTTTCATGCTTTTAAAAGAGAAGAGAATTACTAAAGATTAATAGAATTTCGATGAAGTTTATTTTTTTGATAGTTTGTTGCCAATGGTACAAGTTATGCTTAGAATACTTCTAAAGGAAATTAAAAAGAGCTTTAATTATTTTGAACAACTACAAAGGAAAATATTTTGTGGATCAAATTATTAAGAGTTGCATGCTTATGTTAAAAGTGGAAACCCAATGCCTTAGTGTTTTAATCAATTAAATTTTCTTTAAATCAAATCTTGCATAAATCAACCTCTCAATCACACTTGTTCTTTTTCATCTCTGTTATTTTCTTTACACTGTTCTCTGTGGATACGACACTCGGACTTCCGAGCTACACTACTATACGACACCTCCCTTGGGTTTTGCAAAGTGAAGCGAACAAATTGGCGCCGTTGCCGGGGAGCGGCTGGTCAAAGAGTACAGAGATCCCCTTGGTCAGAGGTTTGCTGGTTATGTGAAATTCTTCACATATGGTACACTCTTTCCAACTTTCATCTTATTGTTAATAATTTTTTTTTTTAATTTTTTTTTTAATTTTGTTTTTGTTTTTGTTTTTTTATATTTATTTATTTACTTTATGCGACCTAGAGATCATCTAGGAAGGTTTGTCAAAAAGTCTGAAACTGTTAATTTAGAACATTCTGCTTCAACTTCTTCAACTGAAATATCCAACAAATCTGAAAGCATGGCAGCAATTGTGAATGATGAACAAGAAATTGCGAATAATGAACAAATGGTTAATGCTCAGATTGTGAATGATGAAATAAGAGAAGTAGTTGCACCTAGAACTTTAGAGACATTTTTGCATCCTATTCGTGCACCAAATCCTTCATGCATCATGTTTCCACCTAACATGCCAAATTATGATTTCAAACCTGGAATGATTCAACTGCTTCCCATTTTTCATGGCATGGAAAGTGAAAATCCTTATGTGCATGTTAGGGAATTTGAAGAGGCTATTGGCACTTTTTACAATGTTCAACTTGATAGGATTAATTTCATAAGGTTGAAATTTTTTCCTTTTTCCTTAAAAGAAAAGGCTAAAAGTTGGTTGTATTCATTAAGGGCTAGATCCATAGGTTCTTGGGGGGAAATGACTCAAGCATTTTTTAACAAATATTTTCCAAATCACAAGACAATTGCTCTTAAGAAAAGAATCTCAAATTTCTCTAAAAAAGAAAATGAAACTTTGTACCAAATTTGGGAAAAATTTAAAGAGCTTTTGAATTTGTGCCCACACCATGGCTTTGAAAACTAGCGTCTTGCTAGTTATATCTATGAGGGACTTCTCCCTCGTGATCGCCAATTTGTTGAGTCTATGTGTAATGGAAATTTTATGCAAAAAGACCCTGATGATGCCCTAGAATTTTTGGATGAAATTGCTGAAAAAGCTCATCAATGGACTGTCCCCAGTCTAGTTGAAACCACTGATCGTTCAAGAATTGTCACATCTTCTACTAATAAAGGAATTTACCAATTAAAAGAAGAAGATGATTGGAAATTAAAATTTGAGGTTTTGACTAAAGAGATAGCTGCTTTGAAAACGGAAAAATCAAATTTGCCTCAACCTGTTTTTCAAGCTGATGTTAATCAAGTATGTGATTCTTGTTATGAGATTGGTCATACTGTTAAAAACTGCCCAATTTTTCAGGAAATGAAAGGAGCTTATGAGGAGCGTTGTGCTACTGTTGGAAACTTCAAACAACAGTATTCTCCTTTTTCCAACACTTACAATCCAGCAACAAGGAATCATCCAAACTTTCGTTGGAGCAATGATTCACAACCTCAGGTAAGTGATAGAAATTCTTTCAATCATCAGTTTCCTGCAACTAATACATTTAATGCTAGACCTTCTTTGAGCGATACTCTTCAAGCATTTATGCAGGAACAACAGAAGCAAAATCAAAGGTATGATACCTTGTTTGGTCAAATGGTTGAAGAAAATAAAGAAATTAAAAGCCAAATTTCTAAATTGACAAATTCTTTTGCAATAAATGAAAAAGGAAAATTTCCTTCTCAAACTCAACCAAATCCAAAGAATGTTAATTCGTGTGAAACCTCAATTGAACATGCTAAGTCTGTCATTGCTCTTAGAAGTGGTAAAATAATTGATAACACACCTTCACCGAAGGAAGTTGAAAAATCTAAGAATAATGATAAACTTAACATGTCCAACTTGAATGAATCAAATGAATATCATTTTCCTGCTCATTTTCCTCAAGCTTTAAATCCTCCAAAGAAATTGAATCAAAATTCCGAAATTTTGGATGTCTTTAAAGAAGTCAAAGTTAATATTCCTTTGTTAGATGCTATTAAACAGATCCCTTCATATGCTAAATTTTTAAAAGATCTGTGCACATTTAAAAGAAAGCATCAGGTGAAGAAAACTGCATTTTTGACTGAACATGTGAGTGCATTATTGCAACATAAGGTCCCTCCTAAATACAAAGATCCAGGAAGTCCTACTCTTTCATGTGTAATTGGAAAAAATTACATCAATTGTGCTTTGCTTGATTTGGGGGCTAGTGTAAATTTATTGCCATATTCAGTATATTTGCAGTTAGGTCTTGGTGAATTGAAGCCCACAACAATGAAGTTGCAACTTGCTGATCGTTCTGTACGAGTGCCGAGAGGGGTAATTGAGGATGTGTTGGTCCAAGTGGACAAATTTTACTACCCTGTTGACTTTGTTGTTTTAGATACACAACCTGTTTTGCATTCTGAAAATGAAATTCCTGTCATTTTAGGGCGTCCCTTCCTTGCTACATGTGACGCACACATTAGTTGCAGAAGTGGGGTAATGAAACTCAGTTTTGGTAACATGACATTGGAAATTAACATTTTTAATGTTTTCAGGCGACCTTATGAAGATGATGATTGTGCAGTGGTGAACTTGATTGAAGCTCTTGTGCAAGATCAATTTGAGAAGACCAGTATTTCTGAACCTTTAGAGGATCTTTTATTGAATTCTAAAGAATCTGAATTACTTGAGGATCCGGAAATTGCTTATCTTAATTCATTATTTAATTCCTTGCAGGTTGATAAATGGACGCCAAGGTTTGAGAAGCTTCCACCTCGGAAGGAAAAGACATTGCCATCAAATGTGGAAGTTCCTAATCTAGAATTGAAGCCTTTACCCATGGGACTTAAACATGCATTCTTGGGGGCCAACAACACTTTTCCAGTGGTAATATCTGTTGCATTCCTAAGAGGACACAAATTAATGTGCAAACAACCAATTAAAAATACCCGCAAGTGCACGGATCTATCGAAGTATAGATTATGTAAGTACGGGGTCGATCCCACGAAGAACTTGTCGGCTTCCTATAAGTTCTAATTTGAGTACGTAAAGAACACTTAATTGACACACCACAAATGCAAAATGGAAACTAAAAATGAGTAAAGAAGTGTAAAAGAAATGAAACAATACAAGAAAACTAGAGAAAAACACAAACAGCACTTTCTATCACCCTTTTATCACCATTTGGACAGATTCGTTTTTCTATTTTTCCAGTTTCGACCTCTGTCCAGTGTTTTGCCTATAACTTTCCAACCGTTTATCCAAATTTCACGTTCTTTATACGGTTGGAATCAGCACAGAAAATGGAAGAACACAACGCGGACCAAAAGTCCAAAACAGTTACTAAAATAAACAGAATTCAGTAAACAAGACACACAACGTATCAAACACACAACTCACACACACATTGGGGGGGAGGGGTTTTGGTTTGGTTCAAGTGACCTATTTCTATTGCATGAAAGTAAATGGACTTTGAATTTAAATGAGAATAGCAGAGATGAATTATCAAATTGTGAAATTAAAATGTAACAAACACTAGGGTTTCGGAATCCACCCTAAACAATTATACCAAAGTTCATGAATACTCAAGTGATGAACTCTAAATGTGTTGATGAAGATGTTCGCAATCAAGACCATGGGTCGTGGCTCAAGACGCATTGATTCTCTCTAATATACGTAAAGTGCATGGTTCGTGCTACAATACTTGTGCCCTCCCCATAACCGAACCTAGGTATGGTTCGTACTTCGATTCAATTACAAGGAGAACCCATTAAGTTCAAAGAGAATATGAACATCACAAGAATCCTAATAGCATGGTGTTTACATTAGGTATTCAAGAAACCAATTCACATGGATGATTCTTACTTCATCCATTTATTGCTTAGGATAACATGAAGATACACATAATCCCAACAATCTCAAGAAGCATGCTTTCAAAGATGGCCAACCAAGGAAAAACACACATCAAGGATAGATTAATTTGGTGAATTGGAATTCATCAACAATATCTAGAAATTCATACACTCAAGTATCAAAACAATAAGGTAATCATGTTTAGGGCTTCAACCTAAGCCCTAGCTATGGAGTTTAGTTGCTCATACTTATTCCAAATACAAATTCAAAATAAAATTAGAAAGAGTTTACAGATTTTGAGAAAATGATGAAAGCTTCAAGGTCATCAATGGTGGAAGCCTTCTTCTCCACTTTGCTTGGCTGCACCTTGGCTTCTCCTAGCTCCAAACTCTCCAAAATCTGCTCTCAATGTGTAGAATCATAGAATGAATTGGCTACCCACGTTCAAAACCTCTCCCAAAATCTGATTGCACTTTCCTTTCCATTGCCCATCAATTTCCAGCTCACAAATATAATATAAAACTCATACTTTCCTTAAAGCCTTTGCCCTTGTCCCCTTGCCATGATGAAGCTTTGTCCTCACAAAGATGCCAAAAGCTTCAGAAAATATCTCATTTACAAAGGTAATTCCTTGTTACCAAGAGTTATGGTAACAAGAAATTAAGATGACACAAAGGAGGTAAAAGCTGGCCAAATCCGGATTTCCAGAGCTGTGGTAACATGCTGGATTGGTTGGATAGGCAATACTTGTCCAATGGAGCTCAAATTTGGATATGTTGTAGTTAACATCCATTGGAACAAGTCTCATGAAGATCATGACCTCATCCGAGCACCAGACCATGTTGATCCCAGGCCAAGAAGTTGACCTACGAAAATGAACAAAAACAGAATTTATAACTAATAATGCACTTTTAGCTCATTTTCATCACAACCAAGGTAAAATCTAAGAAAACACAAAAAAGAAGTAAAAAGCTATAAAATGTCAAGAACTAACTCAAAATAGTGGGTGAATAACATGAAAAATCATGTGTAAAAAATGAACCGAACAATATCTTCTGAACTTGACTCTTTGCAAGAAGGTAAGTTACTTAATGTGTTGAATTCTCATAGATCTGCCATTGGTTGGACTCTTGCTGACATTAAGGGAATTAGTCCTCTTGTTTGTACTCATAAAATATTTTTAGAGGATGAAGCCAAGTCTTCCAGGGAGGCACAGCGTAGGTTAAACCCAATCATGAAAGATGTTGTTAAAACTGAGGTGTTGAAATTAATAGATGCAGGTATTATTTATTCCATCTCTGATAGTAAATGGGTAAGTCCTACTCAAGTTGTACCTAAGAAATCTGGCATAACTGTGGTTAAAAATGATAAGAATGAATTGATACCTACTAGAGTTGTTTCAAGTTGGCGCATGTGCATTGATTATAGAAAGCTAAATTCTGCAACTAGAAAAGACCATTTCCCTTTACCTTTTATTGATCAAATCTTAGAAAGGGTAGCCGGTCATGAATTTTATTGTTTCCTAGATGGATACTCAGGCTATTATCAAATTGAAATTGCCATTGAAGATCAAGACAAAACTACTTTTACATGTCCTTTTGGTACTTTTGCTTTTCATAGAATGCCTTTCGGATTATGTAATGCTCCTGCTACTTTTCAAAGATGCATGATCAGTATTTTCAGCGATATGGTTGAGCAATTTCTTGAAGTTTTCATGGATGATATATCTGTTTTCGGTGATTCTTTTGATAATTGCTTGAGTAATTTGGAAAAAGTATTGGTTCGATGCCAGGAGAAAAACTTTGTTTTAAATTGGGAGAAATGTCATTTTATGGTTTCTTCTGGAATTGTTCTTGGTCATATTGTTTCTAATAAAGGAATTGAAGTGGATAAAGCTAAAATTGAATTAATTTCAAAATTGCCAGTTCCAAAAACGGTTAAAGATGTCAGATCATTTTTAGGTCATGCTGGTTTTTACAGGAGATTTATTCAGAATTTTAGTGCAATATCTAGACCCTTGTGTAATCTCCTATTAAAAGACAGTAAATTTGAGTGGTCTGATTCATGTCAAAAGGCTTTTGATAAATTAATTGAAATGCTCACATCTGCTCCAATTATGCAACCACCTAACTGGACTTTACCTTTTGAAATTATGTGTGATGCCAGTGATTTTGCGGTTGGAGCTGTTTTAGGGCAAAGAAAGGATAAGAAGCCACATGTCATCCATTATGCAAGCAGAACCTTGAACAGTGCTCAGATGAATTATTCTACAACTGAAAAAGAACTCCTTGCTGTGGTATTTGCTTTGGATAAGTTTCGTTCTTATATAGTTGGATCACCTATTGTTATTTTCACTGACCATGCAGCTTTAAAATACCTTTTTGAAAAGAAAGATGCTAAAGCTCGACTGATTAGGTGGATCCTACTACTTCAAGAATTTGACATCACAATCAAAGACAAAAAGGGAGTAGAAAATGTAGTGGCTGATCATTTGTCTAGATTGAGTTTTGAGGATTCCATTGAAACATTGCTTATTTCTAAGTTTTACACATTGAGGACAATGTTTCATTCAAGATGGGGGGGAGTGGAATTAGTTATCACAATTTGTTTCTAAAATTTTCTCCTTAAAAAAATTAAAAAAAAAAAATTTAAAATTTAAAAAAAAAAAACCTCTATGCTTGTTGTCATCGAAATATATTTGCATTAAATTGAGATTTGATATTCATGCATGAGTTTAAAATTGAGAACACTTGAGCGATACGATAACTAATCCAGTCTTTAGTCTTTTTCATTTATTTCTACTTAATGAATGATTTATGAGCTAAGCTTTGAAAAATTCACACTCACACTAATGCGCTTGAGAAGATAGAGTTTGAGATTTATTGTATTTATCCTTGTTGTCTTAAAAAAAAAAAAAAAGAAAAAAGAAAGAAAGAATAAAAAGAATAAAAAGAGAACTTTCACTTAGTAACCGGGCCTCTTGCCTAATCAGTAGTGAGTGTTCGCGTCAAACCGTGAAGTTCTTAAAAATAAAAAAAATAAAAAAATAAAATGCATGTGTGACTTGTTTAGCTTTGTAGCCTTTTTAACTCGAGTTATTAAGCTCATCGGGGTGTATCAACACCTAATGCCTTAAAGCCTTTGTGTTTGAGAGTCATTGGCCTAACACTCGCTACATGGGTTAATTAGAAAGCTTAAGGGAGTTAAACATTGCACAGTCCACATAATTGCATGTATATATTTATTATTAAAAAAATAAAAAAATCTAAGATAGCAAGGATGGTGTGATTATGATTGAATTTTTGTCTTCTCAACTGTGTTAGTTCACTTTACACCAAAGAAAGCAAATGAAAAGTTTATTAATGGTGATAAATGACTTTGACTTTAGACAGGGAGAACTTAAAGTTTTGGATTTGTGTTCGCTCTTTTAAATTTGTTCATGAATTGAGAATTTTGGTTTTTGAGCTTTAACATTCTTGATGATGATTTGGCAGGAGAGTTACTTAAAATTTCAGATGTTTGTGGGTATCATCCCTGAAAACCCTCACGAGACTACAACTCGTCCACTAGGGCAACCTAGAGGTTTAAAGGCTTATTGCATATGCTAAATGCAATCGAGATCCCTACAAAAGTGGCTTAGTTAGTTTTCATTTATGCTTAGTTTTTAAATTTTAGTTTGCTCGAGGACTAGCAAATTATAGGTTTGGGGGTATTTGATGAGCACATAAACTATCACATTTATTATCCCTAAATATATTTGTTAGTAATTGATTTTCTTACAATTTTAGTTAATTAGGTTTGTTTTTCACTTTTGCACTTGCTTACATACCCATTACATAATTGATGATGATTTCATTATTTTATCTTAAGGTTGAAGAAGATTATTGGATGCTAGTAGGCAAATGGTGGCAAGATTTATTAAAAAGATTGCAAGATGCACCACCTTGCCAAAGAGAAGAGAAATGCATGTAAGTGCTTGATCAAGTGTTCAAGTGGAAGACATATTCAATTCATGCATGGAGTGGATGAAGCAACAAACATGATGGTGGCTTGAAGATGTGGAATCATGAACTATTAAAATTGTGAGTTAAGCAAATGAAATGAAGGATGATGAGAAGAGGTGCAACACTTAACCAAAAGAAAAGATTGAATAACAAAAGCAAGTAGAAGTGGAGCAACAATTGAAGAAAAGAAGAAACAATGAAGAGATGGGTTACAGTTGTGCATTGAAAGATGAAGAATTTGGAGAATGGAGTCATCAACACTATGGAATAAGTAATGGAAGCAAATTGGCAATTGGTTTGATGCAAGTGGAATACATATTGAATTCATGAATGGAGGGATTTAATGAATTTAGAATTGCTCTCATTTTCTTATAAATAGGAGGAGCTATGGCATTGTAAAATCACACCAAGCTCCACAACTCTTGAGCTTTCTCTCTTCCCTCCATCTTTCTAAGTTTTAATTTTTGTTTTTAGTTTTATTTTATGGGGAACTAACTCCCTAGCTAAGGCTAGGGGGAAAGCTTTTAATATGAGTGTGTAATTGTTATTAGTTTGATCCAAACTTAAGCTTTAATGTGAATTTGTAGTTTTTGTTCAAATGGAATTTGTAGTTTTCTTTTTAATTAATTGATGAATGTTTGATAATCTATTTCATGGGTTCAATCATGTTTTTCCCATTGTGTAGTAAAAACTTTCATGCTTTTAAAAGAGAAGAGAATTACTAAAGATTAATAGAATTTCGATGAAGTTTATTTTTTTGATAGTTTGTTGCCAATGGTACAAGTTATGCTTAGAATACTTCTAAAGGAAATTAAAAAGAGCTTTAATTATTTTGAACAACTACAAAGGAAAATATTTTGTGGATCAAATTATTAAGAGTTGCATGCTTATGTTAAAAGTGGAAACCCAATGCCTTAGTGTTTTAATCAATTAAATTTTCTTTAAATCAAATCTTGCATAAATCAACCTCTCAATCACACTTGTTCTTTTTCATCTCTGTTATTTTCTTTACACTGCTCTCTGTGGATACGACACTCGGACTTCCGAGCTACACTACTATACGACACCTCCCTTGGGTTTTGCAAAGTGAAGCGAACAGGTACAATCAGTGCTATTGGAAATGGGGCCTCTTTGCCTCTAATGACCATCATCTTTGGAGATGTGATTAATTCCTTTGGAGAAATTGGGAATAATAAAGACGGCAATGGTTGTAGGTTGAATATGGTGAGTAAGGTGTATTTATAATTATTAAAATATTACATTTGTTTCACAATCCTTTTTGGTCATTTTATATTAGGATAAATTTGTAATTCAATAAATAATTTGATAGTAGGATGTAATCAGTTAATTTTGAGTTCGTTTAACAACACTCATTTAAAAATCACATAAACCGAATCTATATTAATTTATAATTTTAGATATCTGAAACTAGACGTATGATGAACGGATCTGATGAATCCTGCGATATGTAATTGTCACTTGCTGAGCGAAACGGCGTCGCTTGTGAAATATATTTGAAAGTTGCCTGCTTTATAGTCTGTCACAAGACAAAAACTAGTAAATCAATGACGAGTGAAGCGACGTCGTTGTCAGGGTAATAACAAGCTGGGAAAAATCCGCCAAAGCAGAGGAGGATTCTCATACGCCAGTTAACAATTAGCAGCCAGAAATATTCTCGAAATTTAGAATCAAATGGAATCTCTCCATCTCCATATGATAATTGGTGGCCTCAGAGTCCCTCAAATATTCAATAACATCCCCAAAAATCCTTATTTGGATATCATTTCTTTCTGTCAAGACCATGTTTGGTTCCCGGGAAAATTGAGGAGCAGAACAGATAAAGCAGCAAGCTTTCTTTCCCAGGTTTCATATTTCACTTCAATCAATCAATTTTCATTACATATGTGCTTGTTTGTGATTAGAAAACTATTGGGTGTTGCTTAATTTTGATTTTGGTTTTTGGGTTTTCTTAAAGGTTATTGCTTTGTCATGGTCCAAGTACTGCAACCATGCTGATGGTGTATGCTGTAGGAGCTATTACATGCTTAGACTCAAATATACAACTGCATGAGGCATTGCCCTGCAAGACTACCCATGTGAATTTCTTGAACAAAATTTCAATTTGTCTTAGCTCAACTGGAGCTCCTTGTAATTCTATACTCTCTGCCTCCTGCTTTTCTTGGAGAAACCGTGTTCAGCTAAACAGCCCCAAGAAATGGCTTGTAAGTGTTTGTGCTAGTTTCTCTCTTTTCTCAAAGAATTTTTTTTTTCTTTTGGGATTTATTGGAGTGTTTTATGTGTTTTACTATGACCCATTACAGTGCAGGATGCATGATTCGAGTTCATCAGATGATGAGTATCGATCCTCACGCAACATAGCAATCAGTTTGTTTAGGCGGTACAGGAATGTGGTTGACCGTGGAGGAGGTGCCAACCTAAAAGTACTTTCAGTGTTTTTCATGAACTGCATATTTGTGAGGTTTGCTTTGTATACTTTCTTTTCCGATTACCGTGTTTGTTTTTGGTTGATCAGGAGTTCATCAGTGCTGGGGTGAATGCATATGCGCTGGGCTGCACAGATGAGGGGTTAAGGAAAGAACTTGTTGATATGAAAGAATCTGGTGTTGAAATTGAAGGAATACAAAGCTATGGTGGAACCACCAGTTTGAAATCCAAGATTGCATCAGAAGAGGTAAGTCACTCCTTCCTCCTTGAACTCGAATTAAAATGGAACCTTGTTTAGCATATATTCATAAGTTATCTGATTGTCTTAAGATTGTAAAAATTAATTCTGTAGCCATTCTCCTTAGAAACAAAGAGGTTAATCTGTTCATATTTGAGATCTATTTACTAGTCATCGTCTAGTGCCGGAAATTTGAGAGGCTGGCAATGCGTGTTAAGGCTTCTGTTGGTCATACATTCTACTGTGTGTGAGGTGACTAGTTAACTAAGTGGAATTCCATTCTCCCTTTTTGTTTTCACAATGCAGGTTGAGGAGTGCATTCTGTGGTTGAGCATTATATTCATCACCATCCTGTGTACACCACAGCCTACAATAGTTAGGTGGTCATCCACACCTCCAGTGTCAGATGAAGAAAGGCTTAAGTGGAAAGGTTTTTGTGCACTCATAGCAAATGCGTATTACGTGAGAGGAATGGCATGGTAAGATGCTTTCAGCATAGTCAATTCCTACTTTGAGTTATATATTGTTATTCGTATTAAACATGGATGCATTGATGTGTCCAAATCCTTGCTTGAAATTCATGTAATTTCTTATGCAAGCTCACCAATGCATATGTTCCTCAAGCACTTCATGCTAAGACAGCAAATTATCAACTTCCATTTGGCCTTTTCAATAAGACTATCAAGCATTTTTAACTACTGTTTTCTCACAATATAAGTAGTTTCTGAAGGTTCGCCTTTTTGCATAAATTTTTTGTTGAAGGCTTCCGGTAAAGACTCTTCAACTAGAGCAAATGGCAGTGGTTGGACATGCTGAGGAACCTTCAGTTGTTGCAAGTCGAATGCGATTAGTTTTTAGCACACTTGAGGTTAGATAACTAGAGTACATTTTCCAAGTAACTAAATGAGAAGGTTATGTGTTAATGAATTATTTGCATGTGCAGGTTGTGAGTCCACAGTGGCCTAGAGTATAGTGCTTCAATTTCAAGAACAGATGTCATGCTGGCCTTACTATTAAATTTTCAGTATGTAAATCAATGTAGCCTAAACATTCTTCTATTTAGAAAGGAAATGGGGGGAAATACTATAGTGAAGAATGTCACTGTTTTTGTTCAGGTTATTTATCACATGCTCTTCCAAGGGTTAGAAAAATTTGTTTAGCTGCTATTCCATTGCTGTTTTTCTTAAATAATCAATGCAAACATCTAGGGAAGATTGGTCACAGCAACTTACAAAGCGAGTCATCTACATCATCATTTCTACCCCCTTCTCTCTCCTCTATGTGGGTATTGACTGGAACATCTATGGGTTGATTGACTTGCACCACAAGTTTCCACATTCATGCTGTATAAAACATAATTTACTGTAAAATAATGAGATCATCTTCTACCGAAAGAGCCATGTTCCCAAGTTCTGCAGCTCTGCAATTCTATATCTAACGACAGCAGCATCATTAACATGACAATTCAAAAATCTCTCAGCACCTATAACATATATACTAGCCTGATTCTTATATCTACTCAAAAGTATCATCCACGGGGATGGATGAACTCCAAATTGCATGCATCATTTTCCACATCAACCTACAAAAGGTAGACAACAAAAATAGATGAGAAAAGTTGAAAACCTTAGACCCTCTTCTTGAATACATTTGCTTTGAGAGTTTAGCTTCATTGAAGACGTAGTTGGGTCCCTTTTCCACTTGTTCCAAGACAAAAGACAATTTTTGAAAAGAAAAATATTACCCAATTGACCTACAAAATTCATTTTAATATTGATCACAACATCATCCTCTACCTTACTAAGCCCATCTCTTCTGTGGAGTTGCTGGAGTAGCATCCTTTCGTCCAGGGAGAGAACGCCTTTTAATTATCTTTCTCGAATCTGCACCAGCTGATAATTGCCTTGGCCTTGAAGAATGAATTGTACTGGAATTTTTTATAGGACTCATTGGCTGAGATTTTGGACTCGCTGGTTGAGATTTTGGACTCATTGGCTGAGAGTTTTTGCTTACTGAGTGTACTGGCCTTGGACTCATTGGCTGTGGTTTTTTGCTTACTGAGTGTACTGGCCTTGAATTCATAGTTATCTCTTTTAGAGGATTCAATGACTGATATTTTATGTGACTGGCAGTTGGTTTCACCATAGAAATTGAGGCTTTTTCCGGCACTAGTTTTTGGCTTGTTGAAACAGAGTCATGAACCTGAGGAACCTCTGGATATGCAGAACTAGGAGGAGCTTTTGTTCGATTCACAGGAGAGCAGTCTGAATCAGAGGATGAAGGGCTAGTAGTACTATCCATATCATAAAGGAGGTTGTCTGTCATGTGCGGAATTTGTATATCATGTGAGTTTGAGGAAGAGAAAGAGGGTCTCTGAAGCCTTGTAAGGTGTACTACCTGTATTTAGATATTTAGACATAATTAATTCAAAAGGCAAAACACCTTTTCCCTAAATTCTGAAACACCATGTCTCACCCAGCAGCTCCTTACCTTTTGTTCTAGAACCACCATGTCCCTCTTTAGTCTTGTAATCGTTGAGTTCTTCCTACGAATTATGTCTTCCAACTCTGCAATCCTCTGTCATGAGTGATAAGGATAACCCAGATCAATCAAAGAAAAAATTTGGAAAGGAAAGAAGGAAACGAGAACAAAACAGGGAGGTTACCCTTGAACCAGCATTTTCAGATGACTGGAGTAAAGTGGTTAGGTCCTGTATAGTCCCATCTTTCTCTTCACAATCCTTCTTGAGATTGTATATGTCTTGTTCAATGGCTAAGGTGTTTAGCTGTGGAAATTACAACAAATTACATCAAGCACATGAAAAGTGATACCTTAGAAAATAGAAATTGTTTGATAATTTAGGCAACATATAATTCCATTGGGTAGTGACAATTTTCAAATAGCATTGAAAGAATGGCAACAAAAGGAAAGTGAGTTAAAAACTGCCATTGAAACATGGATCTAGCAGTTCAACATTTGCTTGGGACGAAAATCAGTTAAGAGCTTCGAAACTCTTTTTCTACCCAGAAATTTTTATGAGAAACAAGTGTTTAAACGAGAAACTTATGGAATATTTGGTTACCTTTGTTGCAAAAACTATGCTTTGCTTAACTATAAGAATATTATAAACTTTATATCAGCATGGCTATATCTTTATATCAGTTCCTTGACAAAGGTCCAATGAATTTGAAATGATAAATGTACATAGGAACCTTCCATTACCTGGATGTCTGCAGCAGAAGTGACACTTGATGCCAGGTCTGATAAATCAGACATACGGCGCTCCTCTTGCTCTTGTACAATTGGGAGAGACATTTTATATTGCAGTATCTCATCCCCATTGGAGGCTTTCATAACATTGTTACCCATCTGACAAAAAAAAAACATTGTTACCCTCATACCAAATTAAGAGATGAGCAAGATTCAAGATTTCAGCCTTACCATCACAAACTGTGATTTCCTAGTTTACATTACAAAATAACACTAAAGAACCTATTTAGCTGACATAGAACAAATTCTTACCCCCAACCCATTTTGAAGGTCACGATGTTGATCACAAAGCCAACAACCACAATCAACAAATTTGATTTTATGAGAACCAAACGATTCATTGCGTTGCAATTCTGCGTTTTCGAGGGTGGAAGGGTCCACGGTTGCTGAGTGGTCCTTAATGTTATTCATCTGCTCGCACAGGCTGTCAAGCTTCTGCTGCATGCTTGATAATAGCTGATCCTGGTAACAGAATACAAATAATCACTCATAGATTCAGGAAACAATGTTTCATCAATTGAAGTTGCTCAGCATTTAACAAAATATCCTAAGGAGATTCAATTGACTAGAAAGATTGATGTTTTACTCAAGGAATATCAAATCTGAAACAATACAACAAAAACCAAAAGCAGTATCAGTAAAAATAATCATATGTCAATTTAGAAGTAGACTGTAGGCCTCTATTAAATTTAGAAATTTAAAATTATAAATGTTAAAAAAACCAAGCTTTTACAAGATCCAAAGGGAATTTAGACAAACACATAAAAAAATCTTGAATAAAATCAGAATGGAATTGATATTGAAAAAAAAACGTCCAATGACAACTCCATAACAAGAAACGTTAAGATAAGTATAAAGAATTACGCAAGAAATCATCAAAGTACCAACATTTATTACTGAGAAAATCTAAAGATTCATTTTTGAAACAAACCCAATTCAACAATTAAAGAGAAAATTCAATCAACCTAATTAATTAAAGCTCAATTATCACAAACCCTAAGTTCCACAGATTTCGTTAGCTGCGTAATGTGGCGGTTTTTCTTCGACTCTGCAGCGGCGACACTTATCACGGCAACAAAGAGGAACCTCTGGATGGGGCTAAACAGCTCCCAAGCCACGGCTTGCTCGGGGTTCAAGCCACCTTTAATGGCTCGAGCCGAGCTGGCCTCGTCGGCATTGACAAGCAGACCATCGAGGGAGACCCATGCCAGCTTCCGACGAGCAGGCACGGGTCGACTCGTCTCATTGAAGCTGCTGGAGAGGCGGCGCGTAGAAGAGGGTGCCGGTATTGGGGTTAAGGAGACTCTAGCCGAGCCGAAGCCGAAGCCGAGGTCTTGATGGGCTACTTCCATGGCATGAGTGGCGGAGAGGAGAGAGAGAGAGAGAGAGAGAGAGAGAGAGTGATTGAAGCGACCAGGTTTTGAATGCCAAAGTCTGGTTTTTGTTTTTTTTTCGGTGATCTTTTTTTTGTTGGGTTGCGAAGTTTTTAATTCAAATGTTTTTAAAATCGAGAGGGAAACCGCAATAACCGTTTGGCCAACGTCCCTTAAGACCTTGGAATTTTTCTCTTTTCCTTTTTTTGAGTTGCGACTTTTCTGATTTCAATTTGTTTTTCTTGTTTCCAACAACAAAAAAAATTGTTTTTCTTGTTTTAATCTCATTTTTCTTTTTGTAAAAAAAACAAAAGTTTCTCTAACGTTACACAAAAATGGATCCGATATATATATACACACACAAATTGATGTTCTAATAGTTATGTTATACTCTTTAATTATTTACTTGATAATTGAATATTGATACTAATGTACACTTTAAAAACTAAAAAAATTAAAAATTTATAGTGAAAATGCATTGTATTTGGGTGGGGGATAATGCAAATAGATTGTTAAAATGAAATTGTTTTCTCAATAAAACCGATGGCTAGACTCTATCAATTAGTGCTTTAACTTGGTAAGTTTGTAATGGTTTTGACCGTGATTTATATATAAAAATATGCCCCAAGTGATGTGTAAGAGATGAGAAAAGGTTGCAAAATGAGTGACACTTGACTGTGGTGTACGTATAAGAACATGTCCCAAGTGATACGAACCAAATGAGAAAAAGTTGCAAAATCAGTGACACCTAAATCAATTTTTGGAAAAGAGAGGAAAAATCTCATACAAATGGAGAATATTAAAGATTTCATTATATGAATCCCTCATATTTGGAATGGAACTTATGTATGGATTTCCCACTTCGCTTGTATTTCTATTTTCATTTTGTATTAATCGTTCATGAAAAATAAAATTGAATGCTATGAAACAAAATTACAAATAAGGGGGTAACTTTCATTGTAAAAAAATTTAATTACAAACTAATCTAATCAGCTAACAACTCTCTTTATAAACTAATTTATTTGAAACATATTCGGTCTAAAAGGGTGGGCCATAATCAATTGACCTAACTCACTTCAGCGGAAAACAAAAATATCTAATTGTGAATAAAAAAGAAATTTAATTAGCTTTTTTTTTTTAATATTCAATGGGTGCAAAACTTCAAATAGCCAAACCATGTAACATTTTCTTTGATACAATTGACTTGTAGAGGCCCAAAATCCCCAAATTCTCCAAATTGGCCAAGCCCAAACGATTTAGTATACGTTGGCAAAGCCTCAAGTCAACTAAGCTCAGGAGAGAGGGTGGTTTTTCATTCAAGTTTTTCATTCAATTTCTGAATACTTGTGTTTTGATTTGGATTTAAACTCTGGTTTTTCAAAGGTAATTAGCATTCTACCTTGTACAAGGAAATTAATTGTTTTGCTGTTTTATCAAACCAAAATGCCATTTTCAGTATTTTGACTGCTTAGAGCATCTCCAACCGATATGTCAAAAGTGCCACATAGACATTTAACAGCTAGAAATAACATCTCACACACTCCAACCAATGTGTCAAAGCTGATGTGGAATGAAGGCTGAAGATTGAGATGTTATTTTTGACATCCCAAAAGCGAGATGTCAAATGAATATTTTATTTTTTTTTCTTTTCTATTCTTTTTAATTAAAAATAAATCAACACTAAAATATAATAAAATAATAATTTAATTTGACATATCCGGTGGAGTGTAAAGCTATGTAAGATGTCAAATTGCCACATCAGCCATCAAATTTAAATTTGATGTTTGGTATTTGACATCTCCCTTGGAGATGCTCTTAGAGAGGCTGTAGATTCATCATGCAGCTAGAAAGAAAAAGGTCCCCCTTCAAAAAAGTTAGGTAACTTCATGATTCTCTCTCTCTCTCATGGTGCCTCTAACTACCAAATGCCAAAAAATAGGAGAGAAAATAGGGGCATCCTGCCTTCCACAAGGAATAAAACAACTAGAAAGCAATCTTTCTTTCATGTGTAAGGAAAGGCATTTTGGGAGGGGCATGACATCAGTTATGACATGGCAATCACTTACATGGATTTGGGCCAAATTCAGATGGTGACTCATCCGTTAATCTAGCTATAGCCACCTATCCACTCTTCAGCAATCCTTCTTCACCAAGGCATCTCATTTTATCAACTGTTTTTTCTTATCTCTTTGCTTCAAACTTAAAAGTTCCCACTTCATGCTTATGAAAGCAAAGTTGAAAAAAACAAAAAAAAGGGAAAAGAAAAGCTTGAAAACCAACTAATGTTTGAGTCTTCTTTTGACACAATTCAGAACATTTCTGGTGTAAACTCCTAAGCCAGTACAGCTTTACATGGAGATTTCAAGAAGGCCAAAACCAAAAAGGCAATACCCTATTTTTCATTAGCAAACCAACCCCACAAAACCATAAACACTTTTATATGAAGAAACTAGAAATGGTCCCCTTGCTGCATAGAACAAGACAAGGTCAATAATTGGGGTGCCAATGTCATGTTACGAGAGCTGCTACAACGAAGGTTATGGGTGAGGGGCTTAAGTGAGAGGTCCAATACAATATGTGTAAGTTGAAAATGTTGAAATTTAATAGTTGGATTGAACCCCTCACTTAAGTCCCCACACACGCCCCCTCATTATAGCCCAGTCATGTTACTGCCATATAAATCTGCAATTCTTTTGAGGTTCATCTGGGCCTCCACAGGCATTGTTCCTAGAGGCTTATGAACCATTCAAGTTCTTATCAACAAACAAAATGAAGACTTGCAAATGATTACAAATGAGAAAAAGTTGGTAAGACAGAAATGAGGCAAATAGAGCCTACAATATTAAATACAAATTGGGTAAAAAGAACAAATAATATCCTGGACTGAATGGACTTTGATACCTAAAAATATTAAAGCAAAGAAAAGGCTCATTTATTTATTTTTATTTTTTTTGCGAACAAAGTAGATTCATTGATATGAAGACAGATACAAGATTACACAAAAAGAACACTACCCCCAAAGGAGGGTTCTTGCAGACAAGAAAGTAGAAATAAAAACAATAAAAACAACCAGTGCAAGAACAATAAGCAAAATCCATATGTAATTAAACCCCAACTCACAAAGAGTTGAAGATAACAGAATCCATAAGAACTCAGGAACCAGTGCTGAACAGAGAACTTAGCAAAGAGAAGGCTCATTTATTATTCAGGTCAACTTTAATTTGCTTCACTCATTCTTCCCCAATTATGCCAAAAAAAAGCATGTTTGCCCAATGGGGACTGCATTTCCATTTACTTCATGAAAGTGTGGGGTAGAGCTAAACCTATGTCTCTCTCTCTCTCTCTCTCTCTCTCTCTCTCTCTCTGGGGAGAGGATAAATTGCTTGAGCTCCACAGTTGAAATACATGTAACGTCACATCCAGTACAAAATACACTATACAGCTTGCATTCTATTAATGCCATCAATAGGTTTGGATCTTACAGCAACTTTTTAGCACCCTTTTTTTTATCCTCCACCCACAAAATAAATAGCCTACAATCAATTTTTCAGCTCAAAAGAGACCCAGCACAGCTTTCTATCTTCTTTTCCAACTTCTAATGGTCCTGTACATAATAGGCAAAGTCTCTCCTACACTTTTGTGTTATTACTGCTGCTTGCTTGAGCAGGTACACTTAGCACGATTGTCTGAGAATGTCTGGAAAAAATTAACAGAGAAAAGGATAGATTAATGAAATAATAAATTAAAAATCCAAGTACACATTTAAATAGTCTTTGTGAATTTTCATTCATGATTTTATTTTTCTCAAAATACCTGGACTTGGGTTTGAAGGTCTTTAATGTACTCAACAGCCAAATCTAACATGTCTGCAGTGTTTGTTTGCTGCAAAGTAAAGACATGAGATACTTGAGTCTGATGTCCTCACCAACCAGTTCATAAATAGAAAAGCAAGTGAAAATTTTACCTTGTCCATGTTAGGTACAAGCTCTTGTAGTTTCCTCATCCGTTCACTGATTCGAGTTCTTCTTACCTGACAGGACGAAAATAGTCATCTTAAGCATTTTAATTATCATACATGTGCCTATCAAGCTTTTCATTAAACACTCTTAAAGCAATAAGATGAGTGTACAATGTGTGATATTGAGGGTACTAAAATATTACCCTCTCAGCAATGCTTCTTGGGTGTGTGGCACAACCCCGCTTTGCTCGAATCTTACAAGGCACAGAATCTTGGAACTGCATAAACTTTTCAATGGCAGCCATCTCTGCTGATGTTTTTGGCAAGCTCAAATGATGAGCCAGAAGTGTAGGAGGGCGATTTCCAGCCTCCACATCCTGCATGACAACAACAAATTATATCAGACATCAAATTATACACAACCAAGCACATTTGAAAGTTAATATGGTACCTGAGTTTCTGATGGGCTTAAACCAGTAAATGCTTTGATATCATCTTCCCTAAAGCTTGCTGAGCGTGTAATATCATCAGACATCATTGCAGAGTCATCCCACGAATCAATTGGGAAACCAGTGACATAATTGTTACCCGAGCCATCACCAAAACCTCTAGAATCTTGATTATCTGATCGCATTCTTTTGTTCCCAATTTCAGCAATTGGACTCATTAGCCCTGATGTAGATGGTGGCCCAGAAGAGAAATTTTTCAACCTGCTTGTCGAAGAAAAAGATGCTTCTTCATTAGTGCTATTACTGGCTCCGTAGTTTCCCATGCCTCTCAATGCAGCATAGCCTGCCACTGCCAAATGCTAAGCATCAGCATCATTCTCAAATTGATACCATCTTTTCTTCTTTTAATAAACTATGACTAAAAACAAACAATGCCAAGAACCATTATGTTTATTGATTCTTTCCAAAAAATTTGCATAGATTAAAGTTCTTAAGCTATTATATATGAAAATGAACTGCAGACTGGCTGTATATTTTTTTTATCTTTAAGCCACTCTATATCCAACTGATTTATCAGAATGATATACAAAGTTCATTACTTTGCTATACAAAATTAATTAATTCAAATTACAGAAAGCCAATTTTATTCTGCATATGGTGAAAACATTAAGCATGCTAAACGGAAAGGAAAGAAATCTGCCTCAAAATAATTGAAGTCACTTGAGTTAGTACTTTTTCCATCTGAGATTCATCTATACTACAAAGGACCAAATAGACAACAAGGAAATCTGCAATAGAAGACTAAAATAGAACATACCATCAATATTCATATGGGAGAATAGTCCAGCAGGCGAGCTACTATGCCGAATAAGATTCGAATTAGTGACACCACCAGTTTTCACTGAAGGCAACTGACTTGTCCCCATTGAATAAGCTCCTTCATTAGCTGAATTCAAACTCTGATTTGGCAAAGGTGGTTTTGAAGATGGACTTTGGTAAAAGCCCTGAGAAACAGAAGAATAGTTGTTCAAATGGCTCTGCTGCTGCTGCTGTTGCTGTTGAATCACTCCTGCTTCATTATCCACCTTAGGCACCATAAACTGTGTTTGCTGGTTATTGGTCTGTGTTGTCACTTTGTGATGTGATGCAGTTTCTTCTGTTCCTCCTCCTCCCCCACCACCATTACCACCAACTTCACCAGTCAAAAACCGGGCGAAAATTCGTTCACTTTCAGGGCTAGAAGGCCGATTGAACAATGGTTCACAAAAATCTGAGTCCAAAATATTTGCGAAATATGAGCTGGGAGCTGATCGGTACCGCATCAAGCTAGAGTTCATATGCTGCTGGGGTTTATGATGATGCTGTTGAAGATCTGATTCCATTGCTTCCTTATTCTTCAATTCTCATCCAAAGACTGGAACTTTGAAGAAAGTAATAAAGAATCCTCTTTTCTATTTATCTTTTGGGTTCTTCTTTTCACTCTACTCTGACCAGATCAAATCAAAACCTCTACAAAAGGAGGATTGGAACAAAAGCTTGAGACTCTGTCTTCTCCCCTGCCAGAATTCCCAGAACAAAAAAGAACCCAACTTTAGTGACTAAGCAATCAAAGATTCAACCCAAGTATTTTAGCTCCAAAGCCGAATCCATGTAAACTTTACTTGGATGAAAATTTATTCTGCTATAAACGCAGCTGCTGAAACTGAGGAAACTGAGGAAAACAGACACTATAAAGTTCTATTCACTCCAAATTTTCCTCACAAATCCCCACAACTTTCCAATCTACTAACTACCCAATTTTCTATTATGCAATATCAATCACCCAAGTCAAGAAGATAACATAGAAATCAAAACAGCCCACTGAAATCCAAAACAATAAAAGATGATAAAGAAAACGGCAAGAACAGAACCATAACAAAAACAAACCTTTATACTCTCTCTCTCTCTCTCTTCTAATACTTTCTAGCAAATCTCTATCTTTCTCTCTCTAGAGATTTGCTTCTGTTCTCTACAGGTGCTGCTGTTGCTGGTTAGTATGGGGTAGTGGGAGTGGTGATGTTCTCGTTGATGCCAGTCAGTGAAGAGATATAATAAAGTGAAAACAATAATAAAAACCATTTTCCAAACCAAAATAATAAAAACCATTTTCTTTTCCTCTTCTATTAGTTCAGCCAATCAGAAGTAACAGAGGCCAGAAGTCACTCTCTATCTCTCTCTCTCTCTCAGACTTTGGCATGTTTATATTTTTCTATAACCATTAATGCCCCTGAAGACTAGTCACTTTTACAGAAGAACCCCCATACTAAAAGAGAGAAATGGCTGCATTGCATACACATTGATTCCAGCAGAACCATGTCCTAATATTATTAAAGCAAGAGAAATGGTTGGATTGTGTTAGCCAACACAGAACTGGGGCTGGGGTTTATGTGACAGAAAAGAACATAATCTAATCCCATTTTTAGCGGTAAAGCTATTTTGGTGCGCAGGGGTGACCACCACAAGGTCATGGCTTTGGACCACTATTACTGTGGGTGCTGTTTTAGACAGAGACAGCTTAGTTTTGGGCAAAGGAAACTTGGTTTTTTTTTTTCCTTTCTTTCTTTCCGTTTTAATGAAACTTAGTTTCGCGGGTCATGCTTCATGCCGACATCCTATGGTAAAGCAAAATTATTGTGAATATATACCGACTAACTCTTAATTTAATGGTATTATAAATGACACGTTTAGTGTGAATAAAAATGTGATTTTGGTTTAGGGTTTAGTCGGTGTGTCGTTGTGTCATTTTGTGTTTAGCTAGTATCACACTATGGCTCTCTTCGGGTTGCCCAAGAGGATGTGGAAGGATGATCTTGCTTCTTAGTTTGTTTTAGTGTAATAGTTCCTATGAACTTTTTAGGAGTTTGATGTAGTTTGTTTCTATTTATGATATTTTATTTTCTTTTGACGTTTAACTTTCAATACAAATTTGTCATTTCTATCGTTGCACAACGAACTTTATTACAAGTTTGGGACTTGCAAGTAAGTCTTAAGATAAATTTGAACACCTACAATCATCCATAAATCACACGTAAAGTCAAACTCCCCATTTGTTTGCCTGAATGATACGAGTCAATTGTTACAAGTCCTTCATTCTCTCTCATCTGTACGAAGTCGTGAAAGCAATTCTGGAATTTAATCGAAAGCAAGATGTGAATAATATTTAATTAGGTCCTCCACATTCACAGAAAACCAGAAAATTTAATAAACAATCCTCCATCACTTGGGGAGAAACTGAACAAATAAAATAATTCATGACGTGCTAGCTGCTGCAGCCTGCGGATGCTGTGCCTGTGGGAATTATATTTTAGGTTATCAAAACGAAGGATTACTTTCTTTAATTCTGTGCTAAAAGAAAGGAAGAGTCTCTCTTATAGAAAGATATTGGCCCCAACCCAAACCCCTCTACTAAAAGACAAAAATATCACGTTTAATTCAAGATTAATATGTATTATTAAGTTTGAATTTGTCTTATTTAAGCCATTCATTGAGGTTTAGCAGAGATCCCCCTGGCCATTGCTCTTCTTTTTTCCTTTCATCTCATTTTTGTGGGGTGGTTGTTGCAATTGGGGTTCATCAATAATTTGTCTCATCGTACCAATTATCTAATGCAAACTATTTTGGGTTCACTCTAGATCGTTAATTGGGGATCATTTGCAAGTTATTCTAGATAAGTCAATAATCATTTTTATGAAAAATTACTTTCCATATAATCACTTAGTTTGGAAATGATTATAGATAGGTCAAAAAGTACTTTTATGGAGAATCACTTCTTCATATAATTACTTTAAGTGATTTTATGAAGAAACATCTCGCATGTGCTTAATGTATAGGAATTCAAAAGTGGTTTTCACCAAATTTGTTGTAGTGGTTGAAAAAGCCACATGAGTTTAGCTAGTTAAAACGTGCTTAGAGCTTATTGCTTAAAAGGAAAGTATTTGGGTAATTATAATTGATTAAGCTCTAATGATCACCGGCATCGATTCAACCGAGGTGATTTAGTTCTTATATTAATGTTTGGTTTAAGTTTTGTTTTTAAAAAGATAATTGAGCACTTTCACTTACAGTGCTTATGCACGTGTAATTGTATTAGATTACGGCTTGATTTGACCGTAAAAAAGGCAATGCCAGCTTATCGGCGCTTAATTTAGTATACTTTGAAACCTATTAGAATCTCCAAATGTGACTGGAGCCGTAATTAACTTAGCTCCAGATCTTAATTTGATTAAATAAATCACAAAGTGACAAAGAGGGTTGAGTGGATAGTAAGGAGTGGTGCATTAGATTAGATTATTAGATAATGTTGTATAATTCAATAGAAAATTGTCTAAATGATGTAAACATTTCTATTACGTGTCATGCCATAGAATGGCATGTGATGAATGTAGGACCCACCGTAAGAAATTAAGAATAAGAGTCTTCACTCTCAAATATGTTCTAATAATTTCATTTTCATACCTTTTCTTCTTAGAATTCGGTCACTTACTTACTAGCTATCAGTTATTTGGTAAATTTAAAGTAATTATAATGTGGTATTAGAGTACAGTTACGTGGTATAATTTATTTATTTATTATAGTATAAGTGGATATCTATTAAAATTACATATGAAAATATCAATATATCGTCATTCACTTATATTATAACATATAAATAATTTATAGTATACCACGTGTTCATATAACTACAAATTTCTCGTAAAATGGAGTTCACATAAAATTTTTGATAAAATGAAGGCTACCAAAATACCCTAGTCAATCATTTTTTTTATTCTTGTGTGCAAGCTATCAAACAGAAAATACTAAATTCCTAAGTAACTCCAACACGCATTAAGATCACCAAGAAAATGACTAGTTGATATAACCTTAATAAGTTATTTTGAATTTTCCTCGGCCTAAAAATAATATATATATATATATATATTTTTTTTTTATAAATAAAAACTTTAGGGGGAGATTGGCTACTCTGACCACCAGCGTCAAGGCAGACTCACAATCTCGAGCTGGAAGGAATTACAAGTGACACCTAACTGCCAACTATCTTCAATATGGATTTATGTAGGAGATTACAAATCGGGCTAGTATAATTTTCGAAACCTAAATAAATATGAAAATTGAGTGATCAAATTTAATCATTTTTCATCTCGTACTGTTACTTGAGGTAGACCTAAGAAAAGGCAAAAAGAAAACTTATTTAGGCTTGAGAGAGAAAAAAACAATAATTTCTTAGTCATAGTCCCCACGCATTTGTTTTCAACGGCTCATTTATAAAAATGGAAATGCGATGGCGTCCACACATTTGCCAATTTAAAAAATTGGAAGGCAAGTTAACTGTGTCCACACATTTGTAAAAGAAGACATTTATAAGGACTTCGGTAGATAGTTGATCCATTTCAAACTGTCCCTCTTTTGATTTCGATTGAAATGAATGTGTATAGTAAATTAGGTGTTTTTTTCATTGATAAAAGCCGAAAGGCTCGATTTCAATACAAAATTAGGGTTTAGTTATGGGAAATAGTTGAAAGAAAGAGGAAGGAAAAACATTGAAATGATTTTTCATTAACTTAATGATTTTGACTTATGTAGGGATTAAAAAATCTATAAAGTTTAAATAGCTAATGATATGCTGGCACGATTTGGTCAGCAGATTCTTGCTGAATAGTATACATCACGAGCTCCATGATTCTGGGGAAGAGGTAGCTGGAAATGAGGTGGGGAAAGAAAAAAAAAACCTGTTTGGTAGCGAAACTGAATCAACTTTTGTCACCTAACGGAAGAGGGCATTCAGTTTGTTAATACCAAAAGCAGAAAGATTTATAATTTGCAGAGTGAAAACTTTGTTCAACATGAATTAAATTAAATCCATTTGTTTCTGTTAGTCATCAACGAATGCATTATGCATGGACGATTTTTAATCGTCACATGCGTAAATACGAAAAGCTTAGTACATACCTACGCAACCTCGAGAGGCTAGTTATACGTATATGCTTAGAGGAAGAAGGGTTTGTCTGACATTTTCAAATTATTTTTGACGTCTCTTGGAATTTGGTTGTGGGTTTTGGAGATATGGGAAGTGAGGGTAAGGATGAGAAAAAGAGAATAAATTGTACTGGTACGGATGGAATTGAATTTGGAAGATTGAAAGGTTAAGATTTTGGAGCTGATGACAATGGATTTGGGTGTGAGTGATGTGGAGAGCAGAATCGAACAGTCAAATCTCATCTAGTGGAGCCATTCATGAATTCTTATCATCATAAGAGTATTGGAATCTAAATGCAAGGAATATATTCTCTCCCAAAAATGAGCAAACCAACAAACCACATATACTTTCTTCTCTTCAATTGGTTGTTCCAATTTATTTCAAGATACACACAAATGTAGCATTATAACTTTTTTTGTTTCTTTCTTCTCAGTAATTTATAATCATCCCTTTTGGAGCAAAAGGAGGAAGGGGCTATGGCTTTTTCTTTGTTTTGAAGATGGGTATGTATATATATATATATAGGGGATCAAAAGGCGTGCCCTATCTGTCTACATTTATGGGCATCCTATGAGCTATTGGGCTTCTTTCATTCATAACACTACGACCATGTTTGCCTTACTTTGTTCAACATTTCAAAGTCGTTCTATGGTGAGAGTGCAATATACGGACTACAGAAGTGGAACTTCATATTAGCCACATGATTCATCTGAATAGTAACTTCACTTAAGTTTAACGAAATAATCTTAAGGTCCAAATGAGGGATTCATATATGACGCCCTCGTTATGGAATTTCGCCAACTTTTTAATCAAACTTCACAATGACAACAAAGAAGGGCCTCTCTAAGCAGCCCATCTTAATTTTTTTTTCATTGCAAAACTACGCTTCTTGTTATTATATGATTGTGACTTAATGATTTCATAGTGAAGGAAATGATTTCAACGGTTCATCTTCCTCCAAGTGTTAAAGTTAGGTTTGGGCTTAGTTCAGTTGACTTAAAATAGTGTTTTAGAAACTAATTTCAGAGGATTTATTCGGCCCAATAAGTTATCTTGGGCCACATCAAATGGAGGCTTATGATCTGACAGAGCATCTTGCTTGCCGAGCTCAAATGGAGGCTAATGATCTCAACGATTAAAAAAGAAAAAGAAAAAACCAAATAAAAAGACACGACAGAACATTAATGCATGCGTGCCTTAAGGTGAGGGCCAAAGAAAAGAGAAAATACTTAATTAATCTAATGAAGCAGGTAATTAAGGGTCCTAATTAGGGGCATGTCTTACGCATAAATCACATGCAAATTTCCAAAGTATTGGGTTCAACTCAACCCTAATTACATGGGATGGGACTAATTGTTTTTTTTTTCTTTTCTGGTCAATCTATCCAGATACACAGCCTGCTACTCGTACTCCTGTTGTTGACTCCCCTAGATACCACCCAAACAGCTGGAGGAGGGAAAAACATTATTAATTATTAATTACTATATATATGTCTATAAAATCCCTGTGTGGTTTTTGCTGAACATCACAAGGAATTGTCACGTGTGGTTGATGATAATGGTAAATGTGGGTTGGTAGTGTTTGTGGTGATGCCATTGCCAAGGTATGTTTATCATAATGGTAAATGCGAGAATAATGATTGCTGGATTGTGACATTTATTTTACTTTCATGTCGAAAATCCATGGAGATCTACGTTTATGATTGCTGGATTGTGACATTAATTGCTGCTTAAGTTGGGAATTGTTCTGGTTTTTTTCTTGTCAAAACCTTATTTTATGTCAAACAATTGCAGAAGAAGTACTTGTAAATTGAATGTTTTTTGTCACTATTTTATATGAAAAGGGCCCTCTAAAATAGTAGTAAAAGTACTACTTGTAAATTGAATGGTTTTAAAAAGGAGTATAGATTTCGAGAGCTATGAGTTAGGTCGGTTCACTAGAGTAGTGTCCTATCTCCTTTCTACCAAGTTCAACATTTTCATTTCATAGAATAGTAGAGTAATTTAGAGCAGTTAGAATATCATTTTGAAAATCAAGAATTCAAGATATAAGATCCAATTTATAAACATATAGAAACTCATAATCAAGCAAAGGATCCACTAGTGTAGTGATTTAGAATATTTACTCCCTCAGGTAAGGTCTTGGGTTCAAGTCCTAGCATCCGTATAGTGTGTGTGAGTTTAGTATACTATCGCTCCTCTCAATAGGAAGAGTTCATTGCTGATCTTTCTAGTTGGACATTGTAAGATCGACATATATATCTTAAGAGTCTGGGCCAGTACCTGGTATCAGAGCCAAAAGTCCCTAGAAGAGTTGTTAGTCCGTGATTTTGTTCGGCCTCGGCCTCGGCCTGCGCTTGAGGCCGAGATGAGAATGCCTTAGCATTTCTTCTTTTATCTTTTTAGGAAGGCGAAGTACCCTGGCGAAACGCTGCGTTTCAGTTTTTACGAACAAGTGTCAGGGCCGAGAGAAGGGGCTCCTTCGGCCAGCTTATGGCCGTGATTTATCAGGCACAAACAATTATAGGATGAAAGTAGGATTACATCTTTGTTTGAAATTAATTAATGGCCTTCTCAACCTTATCCCCCAATGATATTGTTACATGTGTCATTATTTTTAATATATAAATGAATGTTTAGTTGTTGATCAAAATAAATTGCACACGCACAATGATGCTATTGGACCATATAAAATTGTAATGATAAGAATATACTTGATCTTCCTAAGAAGCTTCTGGTGGGAGATCTCTCTCCCACATGAACACCACTTGCAGTAGCTACTGCTAATCATACAAATTACAATTAATCAGATCACACAAGAGAAAAGGCATGATTGTAGTTTGGTCAATCGAAGTTCAAAGGTTCAAATCCTTCAGAGAGGCTATATATTCAAAAGAAAATAGAAAAGTTGGTTGGGTATAGCTCAATTTGCTGAGCTCTTCATATTCGAAATCCCTAAACACTCAATGAATATTTGTGTAAATCCCCACTTTCAATCGCTTGTATTAAAAATAAGATAAAAATTACAAGATTTCTTAATTTTGTATGAGCTGTTACTGCTACCTAAAAGACAAAGAATCCAATAAAACCCTTTTTTTTTGGGTCAATCATTGTTTTATAAAGTATTGGATCAACATCGATGCAACCTTTTTCGAAAAGAGGGGGACTAAACAATTTCAACTATTCTAATTTCAATTATTTAACATGCAATGTCGGCTAGCTTTTCAGTCAGATTATAATGCAAAATTTTAGGAGAAACAAATCCATACGTTTCCATGTTTCTTTAGTCATTTTGAAGAAAGAAACAGTCACTATTGTGTTTTTTCTTCTTCGTTATCTTTAAAATAATGGACCCAAGTTCCTTTTACTGAGCTGAGTTTCATACTGTTTTTTTCTTTATGATTTGCTGCACTGCAATCGGGTCCATTACCTTTTCTCCTTTTTTTCAGCTTGACCTCTAATCTATATGATCCACATTCGGAAAAATATACAACGCACTGAAAATATAGCTCATGCCTTTTTCAGGTTAAGCGACATTCTTTGAAAGGGATTTTAATAGTTGCAGCAAGAAATATATATATATATATATATATATAATAATGGCACCGACAAAGATAAATGTACTTATGAGCTATAATTTTTGTGAACTTGTAACACGCGGTCGACAAGTCACTTTGTGTTGCTATTACATAGAAAAGGCAAAAACTGTTGTTAATTATCATTTGGATAAGGTTTTGAAGCGGATAAGTGCTCTACCACTCGAGTTATAAAAGTTTTTTACAATTATATATTGCTGTTAGTATTTATGGAGAATGTGATTTTAAGACAATTATAAACTAAATAAATTGTAGAGATAATCCTAACACTAGATTTAATAAACTAAAATCATGAAATTCTTTCTAACTGGAGATGTGCATGCTTTTCAAGTCTTTTCCAAATCCCAGGCGACATTACTTTTCGTTTGTTTGAAATAATCTTAAAATGGAGCGATGGTGGCTTGTCTTCTCATGAGCATGGCCATGATCATCCTCATCCTCATCCACATGCAAGATCACCATCCATGGTCCACCAGCATGATCTCAAATCCTAGCGTGGCCCTGTATCTACAGTTTGATGATAGGGCACTTGGACCATCCAATCCAATGATGCACAACCCTAATATTGAAGCAATATGGCCAAATTAGTTTCTATATAGCTCATTTATTATAATTGACCGCTCCCCGAAAGAGACCAAATTGGTGATACTAACAGGGCAGACAAAGATTCAGGTACTGCTAGGGACATTCACAAATGAGCTATCAAGCACATTTTCAAGACCCACAAGTTGGACATAATTAACCTGTCTCGTAACCCAGCCTATTAACCCAAATAATTCGTTCGTAAAGTACTTGTAGTTTAAGCGGTTAAGAGCAGTTATCTCTGCACTCGAGATCCTGTATTCGAATCCCCTAATCAGTTCATCGTTGAATTTGATCAAACACACATTAACATGTTCCTTTGCTACTTTAAATTTGCTTCATTTCAAATAATAGAACGCAAAAAAACCATTGCACCATCAATAGTTTAATGTCATGATCAAAACATAATTACAAAGAAAATGACAAGAAAACTGATAACAAAAAAGGACAAGTCATCAAGTGCAAGAAGATGAGCTGCTTAGATATATTCGTTGCATATATTATTTTTCTTTTCCCTGTAGTTCTTGTTTTTGCTGATGGAAATGCTGCTGCTTGGTGAAACTTGTCATCTCAGTGGGTTGTCCCGTCGTCGTCCCATTTACAGTGTCTGCACTGCAGCATTGCTCTTGGAATCTAATTAGTAAGAATTGAATATGCTTAAAGTTAAACATCTTCATCAACTCTATATTTGGTGTTTTCTTTCTCCTTGGGTCAATTTTTATTGCATACGGCCAATTTAATGGAATTTACTCAAAGTCAGACCTTATTTTCTGCAGATACATGGCCTTTATATCCTCATGACAGAAATTTATGAATGACCCATAAACGTCCTCTCTCTCTCTCTCTCTCTCTCAAATCAAACAAGCTTATATTGAAAATAAACCTATGGACCTCAAGCTGCCATGTGCAGCAACTCTCATCGTACTCCCAGCCAAATTAGCCAAAGGGCCAAAGCTTATCCTTTCTCCCCACCCACTCCCATGCTCCCATGTTCATGAGCTGTTTCATTCAATTATAAATATATTAAGCCCCACCTCAAACCATCAAATTCCATCCCTCCATCCCTTTCTCTACTCCTAATTAAGGATACATGTTAATCACACAGGCACAGCTAGTAATATATACTATCCAGTTAATATTATATGCAAATCACAAACTTACTTAATACGCTATCATTTATGAATAGTTGCATGTATTCAAAATTTACCTGAATCTTCTGTACATAAAAATGAACGAAAGATTTTTCTCCTTAGCTAAAATATGTAGTGGACGCTATTTCTTCACATGAGTAATAATTTAATTTATGAACTATCCCCCCCCCCTCTCTCTCTCAACCTCCATATCTCAACTATTTTAATCATGAGCTCCAAATCTTTGATCAATAAAAAACACACACACAATCCACACACTTATTTTTCTTAATTATACACTATCATTATATGCGGAGTGATGAATCTTGTGATGTGGCAATTAGACTTGTCCTCCACACTCCAAGTCTCCAATCAGTGCACTCAAGTCAATCTAGCTAGAAGCCCTAAAAATAAAAACCCACGTTAGGGGCAAAACCGTCATAAAAAATAATCTGACTTTCTATATATAAAAAGCCACTGCGACTCACTGAGTCCTCCATGCACATTGCCCAACTTCAAGTTGCTAAACGTGACATCACACAACCCCCCAAACCACACCGCTTCCCTTCTCCCTTCATCACTTTCTACTTATCTACTCTCAGAGACAAAAACACAAACACTTGACAAACATTTTCTAGAGATAGAAAAAAGAAACTTTCCTACCTTTCAGAAAATGGGAACAGCCGTACGCCTTCACCTAACGGTCGTCGCCGTCGTACTCTTCGCCGTTACTTTTGCCTCCGTCAGGGCCTGTCCGCCGTCGGACCTGGCCGCCCTTCTCGCAATCAAAGCGGCGCTACACGAGCCGCATCTCGGGATTTTCAACACCTGGACAGGCACCGACTGCTGCCACAACTGGCACGGCATCAGCTGCGACCCGGAGACCGGTCGTGTCGCCGACATAAACCTCCGGGGCGAGGCCGAAGACCCGATTTACGAGAAGAATCACCGAACCGGGTACATGACCGGGGCCATCTCTCCCGCCATCTGCCGCCTGACCCGGCTCTCCAGCCTCACCATCGCCGATTGGAAGGGAATCTCAGGCGAGATTCCGAAATGTATCACGACGCTGCCGTTCCTCCGAATCTTCGACCTCATCGGAAACAAAATCTCCGGCGAGATTCCGGCCGGTATCGGCCTGCTCCACCGGCTCACAGTCCTCAACTTCGCCGACAACCTCATCTCCGGCCCAATCCCGACCTCACTCACCAACCTCTCCAGCCTCATGCACCTCGACCTCCGAAACAACAAAATTTCGGGGGAGCTGCCCCGAGATTTCGGCCGACTCGGCATGCTGAGCCGGGCCTTGCTGAGCAGAAACCTCATAGGCGGTACAATCCCGAGTTCGATTTCTCAAATTTACCGCCTAGCGGATCTGGATCTTTCCTTGAATCAGATTTCAGGTGCGATCCCCCCTACAATTGGCAAAATGGCGGTTCTCGCAACGCTAAATCTTGATTCCAACAAAATATCGGGTCGCATACCGCCGAGTTTGCTTGTCTCGGGCATTAGCAACTTGAATTTGAGCAAGAACTTTCTCGATGGTATTATACCGGATGTGTTTGGGCCGAGATCTTACTTTACCGTGATGGATTTATCGTTCAACAAATTGAGGGGCAATATCCCGAAATCTATCATTTCGGCTTCGTATATCGGGCACTTGGATTTGAGCCATAACCACTTGTGTGGGAGAATTCCGGCCGGGTCGCCGTTCGATCACCTCGAAGCGTCGTCGTTTGCTTACAACGATTGTCTTTGCGGGAAGCCACTAAAAACCTGCTAATGAAAATGCATTGTTAAGGTATTTGTATTATTGTAAGAGAGAGAGAGAGAGAGAGAGTTAATTAATTGTGTGTTTACCGCTTAATTACGTTCATTATATTGAATCAAATCTTAAACGTTGTTATTATTATGATGACAATCGAAGAGTTTCTTGTTTTTGTTTTCATGCACGTATTTTTGCATGAATCCAATGGAAAATTTGGGTGGGGCCCACCCCAACATATGATCTTTGACCTGTGATTATATGATTAAAAGAGGAAAAAGGGTAAACTATGTCGACTCATTACATGCAAAATATGTCCTTATTGATGTGACCATCTACCAAGAAAATGCAAAATGCTTGGAAAAAAAAGATAGTGTTTGATACTTTCGGAAAATGCGATGATAAAAAGCGACATTCAACAATTGTAGACCACTTTTTCATTCTCCTCCATCTTAGGATACAAGATCTAATACAATGCTACCTAAATTTGAAGTTTTGTTCCAATTTGCCACCTATAAAAACAAGAGTTGATAACAAGAAATTTGTAGCTCAAGCGGTTAAAAACAGTTACCCTAACATCTAAGGAAAGTACACGCAATTTGTAGCTCAACTGAATTTTAAGGTCATGTGTTTGAATCCCTTCGAACATCCTTTGAAACATCAATACTCTTTTCTTTTTGAAGGAAAGTACATGCAACATGGATGAAGCTATCGTAATTGGATTGGGTTGTCAAATTAATTAAAATTCTTTTTTCTTTCAACATTTTCGTTTAAGGATTAGCTTTGGTCTAATTAGGTTTTGAATTTCGATTTAGCTTAAGGTGTCTACAACTCATATAATATCCACAAGATTCAGCTGGCACTCCGATTCCAGTAGCAAATCACAACCTATTTGGCCATTTCGACAGCTGTTGACGTAAAATAGATTGATTTCAGATCAAGAATGGCCAATTAAAAGACATCACACGTGAAACATTAGTGAGATAATGACTCTTCCGAGTCGGAGTCCCATCAGTACAAATAGCATTGAAGAAGGGGCCCAAACCGTGAAACAGTAATTGTGCACGGGTGCAGTAAAAAGCTAGCCACATGCCAAGATACTGCTCTCGTGCTGCCTACAGAAAATAGTAATGGCCACCTCATACCAAAAAATTTCTCACAATAAAAATGAAACAAAAATTCTTAAGACAAAAGAAAGTTATGAACTAAAGATAGATTGGATCGCAATCCAAGTTACATCAACTGTTTTACTGCTCTCAAGTGTTTGATTCTCTCAACATTAAACAAAAGTTACCACATTTTGCACTAAAAATTGATATGGAACAAAACGAATTGCCGAGTTACCAATGGTTCAATCATCTGCATCAACGACCTTGGTGCCTAATCCCCTGAGACCCTCTGGTGGAATCTCGGTGACTGTTACTAGAGAATAGAGCTCCTCCTTGGCATCTTCCTCATCATTTCTTCTACGGGCAATGCGTACACGAACCCTCCTTGGCACACTTCGGATACCACGGCTCCAAATCAACTTGTTCAGCTTCACATCGACCCTGACGTCTGTCGTTCCCATAGCCTTCTGGGCAAACTTCCGAATCTCCTTTATGGCATTTGGTGCCTTCTTCTTGAATGTGCTACAAAAGAACAAATAACCACAGCATTATGATTTTTCTATCAATAGGACAAGGCCTGCGCAGAAGTTGCAGTATGCAAATACCCAAAAAATAAAACATGGCAGTATGCCAGAGAGAAGGGCAAGAAAGGATGGAAGAAATATACAAAGCTGTTTAAACTAGACCACTATTTATTCGATCCGAACAGCCATGTTCTTTTAAGGATAAGCAAAGCGCATAAAAGCTGCGATATACCATTAACATGGGTAATTAATTCATGATGGCACCAGTACAAAGGAAAAACAGAGAGAACCGACAAGGAGATTTTCGTGACAGCTATTTCTAAGGCAACTTTTTTCACTTGTACCCATATGAAATCTGATTATCTTAAATCCACACACAACTAAACAAACTAGCTCTTGAATTTAATCGCTGCGCATTGCATTTGATTGTGAAGCAGGGATAGCATCAAATAGAAGGCTTAACACCAGAGGCTTAGGAGATGATTAGGTTAAACCTGGAATACTGTCAATGGTGTTGTTGACTATAAGGGTAATAATAGCTTAGGATAGGTCATAGGACAATACATTGAAATCTGATTTCAAATGCAAATTCACATAATAATTTATTTAAAATATTCACAAAGCATGTAATTGTATTGAATAAAAACAATTCAACCATAAATTTATTTATGCAACTACATTTCCAATTTTACTAGATAAACAATGGAACCTCCATTGAACTAGTGGATACAAGCAAAGTTGCTAAAAGGTTAAGCTAAAAGCTACATGTTATAAGGGAACAATTGGGCTCTGAGCTTGCTTTGAAACAAACTTTCTTTTCCTCTTTAACTCTAACTCGACCTACACCTTTTAAAGCACCCATTTTTAAATCAAATTCAAATTCAATCAAATCCAAGCATCTAATTGAAATTTAAGTTCAACCTTAATTCCAATCAAGATTTAACTAAGCCTACGTAACAAAACAATAGTAGCTAAAATGAGGCGCAATCTTCAACCAGACATACAATACTCACAGATTTCTATAGAGAAATGACTCACATACAGATTAACATCAGGGCTAGAAATAATGAAAAAACAGACAAATATATACCATCCATGGAGGCGCTTGTGCAGGTTGATGGTGTACTCTCTGGTTACGACCTCTTCTTTTCTACCTCGGCCCGACTTGTCCGCCATTGCTGATGGCTCTGAAGCTCTGCGCCGATATACGGAACCCTAAAACCCTAAATGATGACGAAAAATTTGAAACCCTAGGTGAAACACCATATATACTAGTTGGGTCGCGGTTTAAAAGAAAAAGGCACCAAGCTTATTGGACTCTCTATAGCTATAGGTGTCAGTTGGGCCTTTTGTTCTGTTTACTGTATTGGGCCACATCCCTAGCTACTCTTTTTTATTTTTTATTATTATTTATGCGTCAATCATCATTAAGTACTCAAATCCGGTTGGTGTTACTAATTTACGTTTTATAAAATGAGCATGATAAATATGTTTTGCTACATAATTTAGATTATTAGAGTAAATTTTTGTTTTAATCCAACACAACTAACTCTTTTTCATGAGATTTGAACTCAAGCTCCCTTTAATAAAGTGAAAACTATATATTAGCAGGGATGGAGCCGCGCGTCTGGGCCTGACATGGCCCTGGCCCCCTAAAATTTTCCCATATGTATATTAGAGAAAATGTTGTTTTACTCTTATGTCCCCTCCAATATATGCATGCAACTCTTGAATTTTGTTCTCTTTTCTTGTTTTTTGTGGTTATTAAACTATCTTTTGTTCCGTTTACAATTCTTGGTGTTTTAAAATCTATGACTTGTTATGTGCCTTGAACATTAAAATATATTTTTCCCATTAGAGCATGAAGTTCAACCCCCCAATTATAAATTTTAGATCCGTTCCTGAATATTAGAGTCAACATTTGGGAATTATTTGGCAATGTTTTCTTTTTCACTTTTGAATACAAGCGATAATCTAAATTATAAGGAGAAGGGGTTTCGAACAACTGATGTGCAACTCAAGACCATTTTCAATGTTTATTTATATAATCCTCAATAATATTAATATTTGTTAGCTAGGTCCCGCTCTTCTAAACCACAGCCAATTTCAGCTACCAAATACTTTTGGTAGAGTTGTGTTGTACAAGCAACTTAAATGCCAAGAGTTTATGAGCGACTAGAGCTTGAAGCAAATTGCACAACCAAACTATAATCCCCATGGTTGAAGACATTGAACAAGTCTATATGTATCCCATAAACCCAAAAGGTACTAGAAACTTCCCAGCAATGCTATAATCTTTTCATATTTCAAATTCTGAATATCCTCATGCAGAAGCAAACTGCTGTTAAATCATCTTCGATGTAGCTACAGCAATTCTTTCTTTGTAGCATATTAGCATGGATACTAATAACAGGAACTTCAGAAATCACGTAGAAGATGAATATACAAGATGAACACTACTCTGGGATTTCTAAATAAGATCCCTATCTGCAAAAGCAATTAAGGGATTTGAAGTAACGGCTGCCACTGTGAGAAAAATAAAAACTATCATAAATAGTTTGATATCGAATAGATTCATTCCGGTTTCCAAAATCCTGTCCCTACTTATCAGGCTGTAATGTTGAGATAAGCAGTGTAAGATTCATCATGGAAGCTTGACAATGGTGCTAGAAGAAAGCTCCTTGTTGCTCCTTTAGCCTCAAAGCTGATAGGATGATGCTGGCTTATTCCATTACTCTTTACAAAGCTGGCTGCCTGGTTGAATCCAGCATCCGATGACTCTGGACTGCAGACGAGCTTCAAGCCTGCCAGTGCCTCAATTTTTTCACTGTACACAAAGCAACCTTTGAAGCTTTCTGACTCTAAGGATACTGTGTTCTTTCCATCCAAACCTGGAACCAAATGGAAAACTGAAGAGTCCTTACTACTGGACATATCTGCTATCCCAAGATTATTGTCTTTCCCTTGCTGCACTAAAACCTTTCCTGGAAGATTAAACAGTTCTAGAATGACTGATTTGCCAATAGCATCATTCACCGTAGAGAGCTTTGTGGACAAGTCATTTGAAATGAGTCTGAAAGTGGCATGAGCAGAAGCGTCAGTGCCAGTTTCAGGAAAGACGTCCAATGCAATCGATTGGTTTGTGACAGCTATTACAAATTTTGAGTTTCCATATTCTTGGGAGAAGGAAACCAAAAAATTATTGTATGAAGAAGGGATTGGAGTTATCCAGTCGGCAATGGTTTTAGCTGAGCCAGTTTTAATGTCCCAGTTACCGCTGGTATGAGCCGCAAGCAGATATGGACCATAAAGAATTGCTTGAATTGAAGCATACTCAGGCCGATCATCTGAATTTTGTTCAAAGGACTTTGTCAGTTATATATCATTCACAAAACAAATCTTTTGCTTATTGGTAAAGCCATGTATCCTAGGGAGTGGCAGATGTATATACTTGTTGAAATGGATTTTTAACAAAAGTACCTTGAATAGCCTCTGTTCTTAGACTAATGGGTAGCTGAAGGGTCAAAGTGTCACCAGAACTCCATTTGCTTGTGACAGATAGGAAACTACCTGCATCAGAAATAGGAAAATAATATCAGTTAAGCCTATAGTTTGCGCCTAAAAAACACGGCAAAGAGGATCAGAAATGCAACTGCAGAAATAGAGAGGAAACTGCGAGTTATCTCACACCTGGAGCTGGTACACTCAGACTTTGACCATTCAATGCTGCCTTTGCACCATTTGAAGCAGTCCAAATAGGCATTCGCAAGTTCAAGGTAGATGATTTGCCTGTCCCCTGCATCATTTAAATCCAATATAAAGTTCTATGTCAGGCACAGAAAGGACACGAGACAACTCTCATGTCTAGAGACAAAAGACACTATACGCGTTTGTTTTAGTGAATCTATAAACTGAAAACATGCACGTGTATGTCTATACCAAAATGTGCAGGTCACATGCAGGCCAAAAATAATACACAACTAATAAGTAAGTAGACAAGGGTGAACTCTTTTACAGGTTTCTAAATGAGTGTCAAACAAAAGAGGATGTGTGTACGGTGGCGTCCTTGCAAGTGTTTCACACAACATTATTATAAGAAGAGAAGTGTCCTACATATTACAGAAAACAAAGTAGAAACAAAGTTGAAACTGAAAGACTAAGGAAGCAGATGCAGAAAAGATGAATTGTCAACACTGAAATGAGTGAATCATATGATAATGTTAATGCCAATGTCAATGTATGTATACCTCCTTTGAAGAAAATGTCAATGTGACTCTAAGGTAAGGATCCCATGAATTGACTTGATCAACTGTCTGATTAAGCACAATTTGTCCAGATTTCCAATCAAGCAAGCTTGATATATACTGGATAATGTAAAGACCAGGAACTTCTCCTCCCTCTTCAAAATATATGGAATCTGCTAACTTTGAGAATGATTCAATTCCTACAAAAGCATTAAGAAGAGACACATAACTGATGGTTATTACGCAGCACCTATAACAGAAAACAAGAGGAATCACAGTCTAAATGATTTTGCTTGAATCATATCAAATTGAAAGTGAGAAAGCACATCATTACAATATACAGATCATGAAAGTTTTAAAAAAAATGCTGAAATTCCCTGAAAAATAAAATAAAAAGGACAAGCAGTCCCAAGCAATCTCGTACCAGTGCCATAGCAGCACCAGAACGACTCAAATGGTTTTCCCCAACCATGGTAGCTTCTGGCCTTGGAATTTCCACGACCTAGTGGGAGCATGTAAATCATGACTCCAGGCTGTGTCCCTCTTTGGATGCCTAGCACACCATTTGTCAGAGCTCGTTCATAATAATCCGCATATGCTGTTTCTTTGGTCCATTTAAACAGGTGGCGAGAGACCTACAAGATGATTGAGATATGCTAAAGTTGCCGAATCACCTGGGCCTTTATGGTAAATAACATGAAAACTATAAAGTGAATGATGAAGTTTTGCACTGCTTTTTTTTTTGGTGTGTGTAGACTTCCCATAGTTGTACCTCTTTCAACAGTAAACTAAAATCCAACAGATATCATGTATTATATAAGATAAGCCTCAGTAGGAGGAAGGGTGACATCTGGGTCTTGCTTTATGAAATTAATAGATATTAAAAAGCAATCAATCAACTTCCTACACAACTTTGAAAAAATCCAAAAGAAGCCTTGAGAACAATAACGACAGGCATACCTTCAACATGTTATAAGTTGTGCACGACTCCTCATTCTCTGTTTGTAGAGTGCCTGCCAATCTTTTAGGGTCTGACCTGCTCACAAGTTGAGGAAAGCAGATCATAACACTTCTGGTTAAGAAACAAGTCCAAAAGAAACTAGCCATAACCAGATAAAGGGATGCATCTAGACTTTTCAAGCAAAAAGAAGAGCTTATTACGAATGAACTGAAACCGAAACTTTAGTAAGCTTAATTTTAGTACCAGAACTCACTGACTGATGTCCCTCCTGTTGCATAGCTGTGGGAAGAGTTAACAATGTTCATAAAGAAAATCCCCATTTCCTGACAATTCCAGATTTGTTAAAAATGTTAGAATAAAAAAGTCTTCTCTAATAGCATAAGCCTTCAGTGAAATTAAAAAGTACTAGTGATGTAGTTACTGAATAAGGAAATAGACAAGATGGTAATCTAAAGATTAAAAATAGGAATTAAAAACGCAAGTGCAATACCATTTTAAAAAGAGAAGTAACATCCTTACAAGCACACATGGAGTGCAAGGGGAAAAAGCCTATTTGTTAAGCTCATACATAAACAGTAGAAAGGATATCAGGCTTTGTTGAGAATTGTAGTTCAGATGCTATATAATATAAACAACTCATTTACCTTATAAAGTGGATCACCAGTGACTTCATATCGCATTTGAGAACCAATAACAATTGGGATATGCGTGTTGGCGTGAAAACCAGATATGTCGTCAGCCTACCCAAAAAAAAAACTACTTGATGAGAGGGGTTCCAAGAGATAAGGTTCACAGAAGCTAGAAATTGAACTGTCCTAACTATAGAAAGAGACAGAAAAAGCCAGAACCAGTGAATCAGTTCCCTACTATTTAGATTATGTTCGTATGCTGAAGTCCCAAATGTACATTGCCTAGGAAGTATAAAACATCTTACCAAATTTGGAGCTTGTCTTTGTTAAGTTAGAAGTACAAATTTTACTTTCTGTCTTTATATATCTATTAAGTACTTTTTGGATATTCCATATTATGTCTACCCATTTTCAGTACCCCGCATACTACAACATTCATCTCTTAGACAAAAACTTACATCTATGTATAAGGACAACACATGAAACATTAAACTTTGACCTCAAAACAAATGTGTCAACGACTTTAGCTTTCTTTCTGTTCACTTCTCAAAGTTACTGCCCCATTTGTTAGCTAATCAGAAGTATATAACTGTGCTATCTGGGTGATTACATTTATACTCATCATCTAATACAAAGGACCAATGCAGGGCTTATTCCTGCAACCTCAGACAGTTGGTGCACTGGAATACCATTAGACCATGAGGTAGTTTGAACTAGGTTTTAACAAACATGGAATTGTCTTGACTTATAGCATATGACATTATCTAAAGCAAAAGAGTCCAAATTTCAGGACTGGAGACTCGTTTGATTTCGTCTAGCATACAAGCAACGATGTTTGGAGCAATATATGTTCGCAAAGAGTATACTGATTTCCAATTGGTGTTTGTTATATGTCTACTCACGGAAAAGAAAGGAAGAAAAAATTTGTAAGAAACCTAACTATAGGTATTGAACAGAAAATGATGGTTACCTGCACTGCCAGCAATCCTAAAAAGCATGGTTTGTCAAAAAGATGAGCCAACAATAAATGCTTCGTATCATTCTGAGCATAGTAAAAAAGAATTGTTAATACCACAACCCCGATGTCCACAATATTGTAAGTACTTCACACACACACACACACATATATATGGAAACTAGAGTCCTAAGATGGTGCCAGGGACTTACTGAACCACAGAGAAAAATAGAAAAATCAATTAAAACCTATAATGATTAGGTTACGGCCATTTACACCATACAAGGTGAACTTCTCATGTCCTCATTTTAATACTTTTTAAATGAGCCATATGACACACATGGGTGGTTCCATTTCCCCAATTGCATACTTTTAAAGAAAGATCATGACAACTATGAATGGTACTTCATACTAATGCTGAACAGGCAAACATGAATGATCTGGAGGAAGAGCAAAAGGTACTTTGTAGGTAATCTTACTTACTGTGATAACATATAACTTATAAAGAACATCATTCATGCCACCGGTTTCTTCATTAAGTGACAGATAATGTCTTTCTACGCTGTACTTTGATATTACATTCTGAACACGGTTGTAAAAGTAATCGACCATCCATGTCACCATTTTTAAAGCTTGAGTATTTTCACCCAATGTATATTGATCCAATAGGCCTGCCAAGATCTGTCAAAGTAGAAAAGTGGAAAAGCTAATCATGACCCTTTGAGTCAAAATGAAGTAATTGCTCTAGTGAAACAAATTAAGAATATTCTACCTTGTGAATGGTGTAATAAGGAGCCCAGACAGGCTTAATAGCTTCAAATCGATCAAATTGCTCAGATGGAAAAGCAGAAAGATATCCACTGCCAATTTTCTTCTGACAAAGATATAGATTGTCCACTATTGCAGACATTTTATCTCTGAGGGTATTGTTGTGAGTGCTAGCCCACATTAGTGCTGATGCACTCAAGTAATGCCCTTCAAAATACAAAAGCAAGCTGTTCGTTATACATCACCATACAAGTACAAGCTGAATATTATAAATTAAAATTGCAATTGAAGGTAACCCCTTTGCTGTAAAGGGGAGTACCATGGCGCCATGAAATTTGAGAACTAGTGACAGATAGATACTAGACCTATTGTCTTGGAAGAGAGGAGAATGCGGAGGAAATGAATGCATTTGTATCATATTATTCATTCTCCACAATAATCCGAACAATGTGCAAGTGTTCTCCAAACTAAGATGGAAGGGGCACTTCCATAAGTGCCTTCCATTTATGGCAGTCTCACGAAGATTAACAGAAATGAAATTAGCTTTAATAAAATCGTAATCCCATTTTATAAAGCACGAGAAGACAATATGAACGTAGAAATGTAGTAATATGCGACAACAGAGAAATTACACAAACACTGTGATCATCAAGATTAACAATTTCAACAAAGAAAACAAAAATAACGAGTTAATAAATAACACTGACCTACAAAATGACCTCGAAGTTCACCAGTCGGCTCCTCCCACCCCTTATATGGTGTCCCAATTGTTGGTAAACCTGCTGTCTTCCGAAAGCTCCAAAGTAAACTATCTGAGTCTAACATCAATAGGTACTCCAAATTTGTTTGCTGTGCCCGTCCATGTTGTGAAGTTGGATCCAACCTCACATCATGCAATGACACTTCCTTGAGAAAGCCTCCAGAGGCCTCAAAACCATTTGGATTTTTCATTTTCCTGTACATCATTGCCCATTCATTTTCATCTTCTTCCCTCAGTATCTTTCTTGGAAGCAAATTCATCCACGCAGAATCATCGGTTGGTATCAAGTGGTAGTATGAGAACATCTCTTCCTTCCGTGTTTCATTGTGGGAAGATAAAAGCTCATATCGAAAACTATGTGATGAGAGCTGAGTAGGAATATTGGTACACTCCTTACCCAGAGAAAAACCACATAGAAAAATGATTATAAACACCGCTAACAAATCAATACACAGAAAGACCTTCATTTTCATTATGAAAAAAAAAAAACCAGATTAAAAGTTACCCAAATGTGAATGAAAGCAAGTAAGTAAATACCAACAAACCACTAAGCAGTCAAATGGAGTTCACAACTTCACATTCAACTGCCAATAATCAAACGGTTCAATTTTTAACAAAACCCAACAAAGAAAATCTCATCTAAGTGACAAAGCTCCATAAGAACAGAGAACAGAGCACAGAAAACAATCAGTTTGACCTCAAAATTCAAGTAAAGAAAATCAAAGCATCTATTTTTGGCAAAACCCTGAAGACAGGGAATTCGAAATTCAGTGACCTCGGGAGGAACGTGATCAAAAACACATATTCTGAGTATAAATTGAATTAAAAAGTGTATAAAGAAAGAGAGACCAAGAAAAAGTTAAAGGCAGGAGCACATGTGGGAGTGAGAGACTGAGACTGAGAGTGTGGGGCTATATTTATACACACGCGCAGAGAAGCTAGAGTCCAAGATAGCAAGGGATATCCAAAACCATCTCTTGGAAGCAAATAATGGTTTTTGCGTAAAGTTTATTTATAATATCTACAGAGCAATAATTCCACAGAAGTCTGATTTACCATATCTATCTACAAGCTATGACTGTAATGAGAGAGATAGAGAGAGAGAGGTGAGGATCACGGATGTGGTGTCGTGTTTTGAGGAGGGGTTTGACCAAGGAGGTTTGGGGGTTGAGGTTGAGGCCATCTGAATCCAAGAAGAAAGGCACACAGCACAGCACCAAACCAAGACGACCCCGATGCCATTATTTGTGTTTGATTATATCCCCCAACAAATGGCCTTCTTTTCGCTCCATTTTAACTGAAATTTAATTGTAATTGTAATTGATGGTTAGTCCAGCGATTGTTATTCAGAGAATATACCAAAAGTTTTGATTGTTTTGGATGGAAAAGCAAAACTCAAATTCTTTTTGAATTCCAAATTTTTTATCATCTTTCGGGTAAAGCAACATTGTCTTTTTTATAATTATTAATCCTGCATATAGTTCCAAACTAAGTGATATAAAAACATCGACCCACATATCACATGTCTCCATGTCGATTAAGATCAATTCAAATTTGTATCTATGTTTGCACAAGTCGTATTGCCATTCTCTTTCATCTTTACAGCTGTATTAACAACCTCCAAGAATTTATGACTACTTCCAAAGAATTTTGCTTCCACTATTACATCACATCACACAATCAAGAGAAAGAGCCTACTACACTTTTACCAAACTTGGCTGGACACTTTTTTTCTTTCTTTTTGAATTAATAACATCACGGGACGGTGTTATAGTTACTTTTGTTTAAGCATCCCTAGTTCAAGAGAGAACGAAGGCAAGGACTGTCCTTGGCTGTAGCCCAGTGAAGATTTGGGAAAAAAACAAATTAGATATACATATAGCCTAATATTTTAACTATAATATATACCATTTCAACACCAATAGTCTAAGGTATTCCACATTTGTATTTGATGTCAAAGTTTGTCCCAACATCAATTTTAAAAAATTTCTATTAATTTGTCTCCAAAAGAGAAGCATTTTTATAAATGAAATTCACCCTTTCGTGAATAATATGGCTCTAATTTCAAATTTTTTTTCTTGTGTTTACAATTAGCATGATTTATATGATTTAATGTATACTTTTTTTTATCTAAAAAAACTATAGAAAATGTAAGTACAAAAAAAAAAAATTATCATTAGATTTTAAGCTAATAACTTTAGCTAGCCCACCCATTAAAAAATTCCTGATTCTGCCCTTACCCTAATCCGAAAGCAAAGCGTGGAAGTTACATGAATATCTGGTGAGTCACGTTGACAGGGATTCATCTTCAATCATTCATTTCAGTGCAAAGCATTGTGAACCTGTGATACAAGTTTGCTTTCCATTTTTTGTATTTGTCCTCTAGTTGAAGAAACAGGCTACAAACAATTTGATTCTTGGAAAAAACTATGTACTGGGTTTGCCCACTGGAACAACCCCAACCGTGAGAGCATCACGTGGCCTTTTTGGTTTTTGTTTTTGGGATGAGTTAAATGGATGAATGCAATCTTCTGAACAATAAAACAAATATTTGACTGTCTTCCCAAAAGGGCAAAGCAAGACAAATTGAGGTGTCATCACAGCCATTTATGAAATTTTTATCTGGTTTTTATTGATCTGTGATTGCGTAGAAAGAATCGCAATGAGCTCAAAGTCATACCAAATTCATTTCGACTGGCTCTTATTGCATGTGGTAGGGACACTTGTGCTCACCAAATTTTGTTGTGTTCGCATATATGCAGCATGCACTGCCAAACTATACATGTCTTTTGACCTTTTCCATCTAAAAGGAATGGCACAAGTTGCACAAAGATTCCCCTTCATCTGCTAACAATTTGCAAAACAATATGGCTCCTTCAAATAAAAAGACAACAGAAAAAAAGTCCTTCTGTTTTGGTTTGGGTGAAAATAAGTGAAGTTTAGTACTAAAATAATATTGGCTTTCCAATTGGAGCAAGGGGTCTTATTGGTTCTTATTGGTTGTTTGTTGCCAATGCTGCAGACTTTCTTGATTTTAGATTCTTGGGGTCACAAGTGATGTCTAGTTATAAGTGAAAAGAAGAGCCACAAATACAGAAAACCCAAAAAATCAAGAGATCATGAGGCACAGCACAAGGCAAAGCCTGTCTGTCAGGTGTGACAGTTCATCATGCAGGTTATAGTCACATTCACTAATTTTGCTTATAATTAGCTGCAGTAGATATATTGTTGCTTTCATTTTGGCTTTGACATTGCTTGCAAGGCTGTGTGGGTCATGAAAAAATAACTTTAAAAATGGATAAGTGGTTGGTTCCCATTGTTTTCATACAAATAAATTTAAATTGCTGACAAATAGGCAAGTTGGGATCATTCAATACTCAAAGGGCAAGATGGGTTATGAGCAAAAATCTATGCTTTTTAAGACAAAGTTAAAGAATATTGAAGATAAAGATTATTAGAATGTAGAGGGCAGTAGCTGTAGCTCTCACAGGTCTCTCTCAAGTTTTCTACATCCGGTAGCTTTCACTAATAAACACAAGGACCTCTAGAACTTGGTCATTTTGTGATTAGATGGAACTAGCCACAATCGACAATAGAGGACCAATTATTAGAAATTGGATACACAATACAAGGCTTAAACTTATGCACGACATAAAGATTCAAGAAGATATTATTGCAGAAGTGAGCTTCTTCGTAATTCCATCAATATGAAGTGACGCAGAAGTGCAGAGAAGTCTAAAGCTGTGGTCAATTTTGAGCCAAATCTGAAACTGTGAAGTAACTTGAAAGGCAGGCAGCAGCACATTGTGATGATAGTGTGCTCACTTTCAAGTCACGCAGGTTCATTAAGGACTTGACCAACAAGGCTGTTTCCACAGGGATATCAAGATGCAAACTTCGCCTGTGTGGTGAAAAGAATAGACAGTAAGAGCATATCCAGGAGAGAGAGGTCTCATTTACATCTCCGGTAAATGTAAATGCAGTTTTTCCTCCAATGGTGCAATGTAAATTCAAATTTTCATGTGTTAATTTGTTTTTGTGTTAAATTTTTTGAGTTAATTTAACATTCTTCTAACCTACGGCATGCTTCATAATACTATTTTGTTACTCAAACTTAATACTTTAATAATAAAGTGAAGATCCATCCTTCTTTACTGCATCTCCAAGATTCAAAGTTATAATACACAACGGGCAAAGGCCCAAAATCCAAACGGACTTCTTGATACAAATAAGGAAGAAGAAGCGGAAGAAGAAGCAGCAAGTTGAACATAACAGAACCTAAAAGCATTCCTCAAAGAATACCAAAATTGGAAACCACTGCTCAAACAATGTACTCTAGCAGAAACCTAAATATTGTGAACATGCTTAATGACTACAATAACATAGAACTGCAAAAATTTCAACTGGTGTTATACAGTGAACAGACTCGTAGAGTTACAACATATTTGTCCCACTCATTTTCTCCCATAACTTGGAAAATCAACGAAAAATTCTTGTGTTTCATTGAGAACATCATGATATGTATTTCCAAGGCAGTAAAAGAACTTAATCTCTCCTACGCTTCTTGTGTCTTTCCTTCCTATCACTTTCACTCCTACGCTTCTTGTGCCGTCCGTCACTATCACTGTCACTTTCATCAGAACTTGATGGTTCTGATTCAGACTCAGAGTCCGAATCGGATGAACCCGAACTCTCAGATTCTGAGTCTGACACTGCTTTTTGTTGTTGCATAATGAGTCGTGGCATATGCTTCAAGTACTCACGCAGGTTCTCAGTGATGCCACCAAGCCCAATGGATGTGAAAAAATTAATGGCAAAACGAGTGTTCTTGGGATTATCCTTTGGGAAAATAGAATCATAAGAGTCCTGCATTGAAGGATCTGTGAGCCGCTCATTTAACAAACGGATGCCAAGATGTTCTGACAATTCCTGCACACCAGAAACAATAACAAATTACAATTTTGTACAAACTGTACATCAACATTCTCTAAGAAATCATCTTCAGACCTGTGAAGTAAATCTTAACACCAGAAATTAGCCAAAGAAAAAAGGCTTAAATTTGGTAGGTAATGATATTTTAATGCATTGAGTTTCGAGATATTAAAAGCAAAAACATGAGCCTACGTCACACCTCTCATGGTATACAAAAAACAAAAGGCCGTTACATGGACAAGCATTTATTCAGAGGCAGAGGTCACTAATGATTGCCAGGTATACACCCCCACCCACCCCAACCTATCAGATGTAATTGTGATCCAGAACTATTCTCAACTAACCCACATTTATCTGCTAATCTTTTACTCTTCTTCTTCCCAATCAGATCTATCAATGCTCCCAATGAGTTACAAAATGTTTTAAAGTGAAGGATTTATTCAAAGGCAGCAGTAACTAAAAATTGTCAGCATACCCCCAACATATCACATCTTAGGTTAAACTTTATGATCAAATTTAAGTTGAACCATCTCATAAGAGGATACAGAGCTGCCAACATTGTAACAAGTAATGGAAGTCCTAAAAAGCCAAACAGAAATTGTAGAAAAACAAAATTTCCCTTTTGTTACCTGGAAAAGGATCTTGATAAAAATACGAGAAGATGAAGTAGTGTCTTCTTCCGTCAATCGTATATAGGCTAACACATGCCAGGGAAGGGCATCTGTGCCAAGTAAATGGGCGAAAAACTTCGCAACATTACGTAGCTTATTTGTTTCAAGCCGGTGGATCATGGAATACTGCTGGACAAAGCATTTCTCAAAATTTTCCTGGTGGACTTTATTGATCATACAGAACCTCTGCCCCAACAGACCATAATAACGGAGGTAGGTTCTCTCCTGACTGCAACATTCCAAAAGCATGACGCATAGTTCCATCTGTAAGGTCAAATCAACACAATTATCATTCGTCAACTACTGTGAAAGTCAAGATAACAAACACTGTGCACTCATAGAGTTTCAAAAATTTTACTGTGAAATTTAAAACTTAGGGTTCTCAACCTGACAAACAAGATAGAGAATGCCACTGGTAAAAGTGGTTGGCCTCTTGTAAACCAGAGTGTGGTCGACCACTTTCCCTTTGGATTCATGTAAAATTCTTTCTTTCGCTCTTTGATATTCGTCTTAGATTAGTCAAAATTTATGTTAAATTGGCTAACTAACTAATAATACAAATAGGTTGTCCCAAGTCAATCCTCCTAAGAATAATCCTGTAATACACTCTTCAGTCTACACATGATTCATATACTTGCAATTTAATTCGGTTCATATTAATATTTAATCTTCATATTAGGATAACGTAAACTCAAATCATTAGGATTGTGGTTAACTGATTATTAACCAAGAACAAGCAGTTCTACATTGATACTATTTCTAGTTCATTCTAAGATGGCACATAGACACATCCAGTTTACTACTTATCATGTATAACAAGATAGCAACACCATGCATGACTTGTAACACTCACCTCTTGACCAGGCTCAAGTTTAATCTTCAGGAGCTTATGTCCCGCCTCCTCAAAATCTACACTGGACATGATTGTAAGATAGATCGTTCTTCGAAGATTTACAAGATTTGTCTCTGTCTCATCTCTTATTTGCATCTGCTGCTCATCCTCTTCCTCAGATTCTTCATCATCATCGTCCTCGTCGTCATCCTCACCATCTGAAACTGCATCAGAACCTTCTTCATCTTCAGACTCCTCACCAAGTATGGTTTTCTTCAATTCTTCATAGCGCTTCTCATTCTCAAGGAAATCAGGATCGGGCTTGAAAATATCTAAATGAGCACAAATCAAAACATTCACATCCACAATGAATAGAGCCCTGGTAGGTAAAAAAAAAGCTAAAAAATAAATTTACGTCATAAGATAAGACATACCAAGGGTAATTTCTGGATCTATCTCCTCTTCAAGAGAAAGTTCATGCGTCAACTGGTCTTCCTGCTCTACAAGGTCCAGTTCTGGACGAACAGCTGGGTGCCCCTGCAAATGGACATGAGAACAACAAATTGTAAGCTCTCAGTGTTTTGTTTCTATATAATTTACCATCACAAAGACAAATAGACTCAAGTCACTCAACCTGAAACTTTGCTTTTCGTGTTGCAAACAAGTTTTCAATCAAATATTGCACTCTTTTGTCTATTTCTCCCTCATGAAGAATTCCACGAAAGCGCTCAAAGATGCCTGCAAAAAATTACAAACAATAAGAGCAATGTCAAACAACTCCCTGAAAAGGAAAATGTACTATGAACCCAATAAAATATAACGTTCAAGATAAAGGGGACAGTACAGTAACCAACAGAAGAACCCAGATGACCAGAACGAAGATCCACTTAAAATAGCATCTAATGCAGTCAATTTAAAATGGGTGCACATCTGTCTTGCATATCATAAAAAAGAATGTTCTAACCTTTAACTGGTCCAAATTCACATTGATTTAATTTGTCTACTGATAAGTTGAAAAATAAACTAAACAAAAAAACTGAAAAGGGAAAATGGTATAATGTAGCAGTGTGTAAGTCCTAAATATAATATTAGGAAGATACAATGCATAATAAGCAGAGAGAAAGAATATATTGTTCATAAACACATAAATCTCATTAATGAATAAAACCCAAAAGCGCATAAATGCTAACAAATCAAACAGCAAACCCACCATGAAGCCCTTTAGGTGAAAGGTCCTGCAGTATTGATCCACACTCGGTGACAAAGCCAACAGCGACTTCAACACTGTCATCGGTAGGGTTCTCCAGCAGAACGGTCAGCAATTCTAAGGCAATAATCTCATGAGCCACTTGCTGGTTGACCAGATGTGCTATAAATTTAACGGCAGCTAGTAGTTGTGGCTGTTCAAAAGTAAAGCCAGTTAAAGAAGAGAAATAGAATCAATCTAAATAAAAGACATATTCTGTCAGCAAACACTAAAGTGGTAAAGTAAAATAACAAAGCATGGGCAAAAACTCACCTTGTCATTCCGCTTAAATGCCCTCTTAAGCTGTAACACAATTCTTCTCAACAGAAGTTCACCAACCTCAGGAAACTTTGTGTTGACAACAGCAACCAATGCTGCAAACACATCAGTGAAACCTGGAGATGCCATCTGCGATTTCATGCATGAACGGCAAAAGAGACCCCTTCCACGAATCAGATTCTCGGCAAAAATTTCAGGAATTATATTTTTTATATTTGCAGCGTTGACTTTGTTCACAAGGCCATTGATACTCTTTCGGAGGGCATCCCATGTCAATCTCTGATACTGAACACTACTTTTATCATCAACGTCTTTCATCATCCGGGCCAACTTAAATGGGGGGATGTAAACTCCACCACTTTTTCCTAAATTTGACACATCAGTACTCATGTTGCCTTCTTGTAACTTTGACTGTCCTTGAGGTTTTGAATTTTCAAGCATCCTGCTATCTCGCTCATCATTTTGCCTCAGACTTCGACTCTCTTCTCGTCTTTCTTTTACCTCGTTATTTCTACGATACTTTAGATCTCCATCATCATCCTGGTTTCTATACCTCCTTCTCTTATCATCATCTCTTTTATCCTTTTTCTGTTCTAATGTTCTGTGCTCTTCCCTTTCATCCTTGTGGTCTGAATAGTGACGTGAATGTCGGCCCCTATATCTATGACTATCCTCGGTCTCCGGCCTTCTATGCCCACTCTCATGCTGGCGAGGTTTCTCCCTTTCCCTTTCATGTCGGTGCCTCCTCACTTGCTCGCCATCTTCTTCAGAACTTCTATAAGATTCTGTCACTCTATCACCCTTCCCATTTTCACGTCTTCTATGGCCATTATCATGCTTTCTTTCCTTCAGTTGAGTATCCCGGTCTTTCTCTTTCAGCTCTCCATCTTCATCAGAACTTTCTCCAGATCCCTTCCTATCTCGATGATCATCCAGCCACCTTCCATCTTTGTCGTTGCTGGACCTTTCCTTGTCCATATCATCACTACGATGTCCATCCCGTCTCTCCTGTCGTTTTGTTCTGTTTCCTCCATCAGAATCTGATGAATCAATTTCATCACCAGTTTCATGAAGATTGTTTGACCTAGAACCGATTCTACTTCTATATTTATCTCTCTCACCCCTCACATCATCTTCACTAGATTCACTACTGTACTTTCTAGCCATCACTGTCTTGTTCTTTTCTTTAGAGCTTCCCAAATTTACAATACCTGTGAAAAAGATACAAATTAACTAACTAACATGATTCTAAAAATAAAAAAACTCCACAGCACGACTGAGTTTTCATTAATAAACACATAAAAATACACCCACTCAGGGGGACATAGTCACTTGCATACAAAACATAAATAACCCCATAAAAACATAAACCCAGTTTATTAGAATCATCACATTCAAATTTAGTATTATTAACTCTATCAAAAAGAGTAATTGTCAGCAAAACAAAGCTCCACACTTAAAATTTCCATCAATCAATTACAAAAAGAAAAAAAAAAAAAGAGAAGCTTTCACCACGTCCACAGCGCACAGATACATTGGGCACCAAATAAAGACGAAATTTGAAATTTGAAATTTTTTCAGCAGCCCATCGAAAATAAAAACAAAAGGCATTAATGTAAACAAATTAGCACTTACATAATCACAACAACAACAACCCACACCCAATTTCAACGAATCCCAAACCATGACAACCCCTAAACCCCCAAAATAACAGCCCTAGTTTCATCACAGCCACCCTTATTTAGTCAAATAAAAGATTAATAAGTAAGAAGCCCAAGAGGAAAAGAGTACCTGGTGCCCGGTAGAGTGGTTCTGCTAACTACTGGAAGTTGTACGAACGAACAACAATGGAGGCGTTGCAGTTTTGCCCCTGGCTCGCAACTCGCGAGCAGCAGAGAACGTGATATTTATTATTTTTATTTTTTCTAAACGTTTGAATGAGGTATTTTGGATCTGTTGGTTTTGTTAGTTTCTCCTTTCGGGTAAATAAATAAATAAATAATTATTACCAGAAAGCCCAGGTCGGAAAAGGAAAACAATTAAGAATCAGCCCATGGGCCCAGGCAAGCAAGAACTAACTTAAAGCTCAAAACTAAAAACAAACAAACAAAGCCCAATAGTAGTTCAGTTTGGATTTTCAGCTTCTTCTGTTTTTTTGTCCGCTTGAAATTAGGAATTTATTTGTCTAATAATGCTTTAATTAAAAGGAAATTGCTAGGATCAGTCAAATGTGGGCGGGCGAATGACTGATTTGCTAGTTGTTGATTGATACATGTAAGGTTTATAATGGGATTTATATGCGTTTATGGCAAAAAATTACATGGGCGACTGACCCTAGCACTCTGAATCAATGCGACACAAATCATAACACTTTGAAGTAAATCATAAGACTAATGCTTCATAGAGCCCGAAATGTTGAAAGTGATCCCGGACTAGATTGATTTTTATATTTTATTGGGTTAGTTGAAATTCACATCCCAATATTTTAATGTAACTTATTATTAGCCAAGTATAAGAGCTAGTAGTGAGTGTTAAATTGATATATTAATGTTGTTAGCTCATGCATGTAGAGATGGCATAAATCATATCCAGGTTCCTTGTTTGTTATTATGTGTAACTAACAAGAGTAATATGAATAGATTAGGAGAGGATTAATACTTAATCCAAGTCAAAAGTCGGCAGTAATTTAGATTAGATTAGGAGCTCTATGGCAAAACAAACCCGCAATAACAATATGAATCAAAATAAGAGCCACGCCCTCTAGGTAAAAACTTAGAGCAGCCCAAACTCTGTGTGAAGAAGCCCAAAGGAAACTTTTGCTTGCTTTGAAGAAGCCCAAGCTTTGTGGTGTGGCTTGAAGATTTATCAAAAACCCGAATCCTTCAGAAGTCGTTGCAATCAGAAATAGCAGCTGGAAAAAGCTCCTATTTCAGGCTCCAGTACTATTCACTCTGAAATACACGGATTAAAAGCAATGTGGCCGACAATGTGATCAATAAATATATTGCATCGTTAGTTATTTAAAAAAAAACTGAAAAATCAGAAGAAAATTAGGAAGCTTCCTTTGTCAAGTGTGATTATATATGAGAAAATTTTCATTCACCACGAACCTTTTTATATTTCTCTTTTCTTGGATGGAAAGCTGTCTGCTATTGATGTAGGACGAAATATGGTCAACTATGGCACTAAGAAAAGAAGGAAGGCGTATCGTTGGGATTTTCTAAATGATTGAAGAAGAATTGTGACATATGGTGGCTTTTGGGTTTCTAAGGTCGTTTGGCCTTCCAAATCTGCATTTAAAGAGTTGTAATCAATTTTTCAGTTTTTGTTTTATTTCCCCTTTAATTTCAATAACTCCCCTTTAATAGCTCAAAGGGTGAGAAGGTTGTATTTAGACGTTTCTGAGGTTGTTTGGAGACTCAGTTTTATGAATCAAATAATTCAAAGAGAATTTTCTCTCCAATTTCCTGGTGGATTCCAGATTATCGTTTTTTAGGATTTTCGCTTGAAAATCTATTTGCTTGTGCTGCGTCAGCTATTAGCAATTCTTATCCTGCTTATATATATATATATATATATATATATAGTGAGCTTCCATTGAGGGATCCCTCAAATAAGCTTATTTGAGGGACACCCCTTGTAGGCCCCACTCCGGATTGTATTTCACTAATCCAAACCGTCTATTTTGTAGATACTCATTCAAAGATCATCTCTACAAAAAATCTCTTGAATCCGATATCATTTGACCACTCAATTGTGCTAGTGAAATTTCAGTACTTTCTTGATGCACCGTTGTTCGTTGATTTTGCAGGACACAATTGGATATCGAAATGGTTTCCGATTTGTCTAATTTTTTGTAAGGATGATCTATGAATGAAGACTTAAAAAATAGATGGTTTGGATCATTGAGAAAAAAATTGTAGAGTACCCTAAAGGGCTTCCCTCAAATAAAATTATTTGAGGGATCCCTCAATAGAAGGGGACTGATATATATATATATATATATGCTGATATAGTTGTGGAGAAATTACGCCATAGAAGTGGGTCCTGTCTGCCTTTGTTGAGTTTGAAAAGAGAGTCCTTTAGAGGTTGAAAGTGTATTCAACTTAAGCTAAAGACCTCATAACCCTATATAATAGATTCAACCTTTTCATACTTCAACCGACCATGCATCAAAAGAAAACCTAATTTTCTTTCTCACTCAAAACCATCATGGTGCTTGGTGGCCATAAATCAACATATATATATATATATATATATGTATCAGAATTATCAAGGAAGAATATAAGGGGGGGAATTAGTGGTGACCATCAAATTTTAAAAGTGCGCCTTTGACTATATATATTCTAAAAGCTATAAAGCTTCCTTCTCAGTACAAGTTCTGCCTAAACAACATAGAAAGATGCCATGTTCAACATCAAAAATGAAACACAAGACATGATTGCTGAGACAAGTTTCCAATGCCTACCGTACATAGTCAGAAAAATTGAACAAATCTTTTTGTCTTGTTAATTTTCTTGTGCCTAATTTGCTTGAGATTTCGATCACCAGGATAGGGCAAATATTTAAGCTTCGATTCGAACTAGAGTTGCTTTTAATTAACAAAATAGTTGAATGATGCTCAAAATTCAAAAGCATGGGTACCAATAATGATCAAACTTACTTTTAAACAAATTCTACAAAATCTAAACCAAACCCAAGTATAAAACAATAGTTGGCTCACAGATCGATCTGCCCAACTTCATTTCCTCCCTTGTCTTGAAGCATTAATTTACATGAGAAAAGTTTACCAGCCAGATGGGGTCACTTTTCTATTCCATTACTCTCAATTGGAAAAATTCTAAAATGGGGGTTGCGATGGGAAAGATGAAAACGATTTGGAATTTGATAGTACTTTTTTGTTCTCTGTTGAAAGGGTTTAGCCTATCTAGCTAGGGCCCCGCCTAAAAGCCTTACTCCTTGCCCTATATTCATGCATATAGCCGGAGGGCCAAGTTGTTTTCTAGTGCAAAGGACCATTCCTGATAAAACGCAGATGAGGCCAAATTAAACCCTAGCTAGAGGTAGATGACAAAGATTGCATTTGGTTTTCAGCGTCTGCGGGGCCTCAAAGTCTACCTCTCTCTCTCTACTCACTTAGGAGGAGAGAATAGTTTACTGACATGTAGCCCTAAATTATATTGGCCGACAATTGGAATAATATGTTCGTGTTTATTGCATACTAATTGGCATCAGATTCCAGCATTGGTTTGTTTGGTTTGAGCACCTGATGCTACATACAACTACTGCTGAGAACATGAACTGCGATTCTATTGTTATCTTTGGTATTAATTTCCATTTTTGTATTGCCCTACTGCTCTGGCTTTGTCTTGTATTCTTGGGAAATCTAATTCAATAACTTGCTCTTTGATGCGATCTTCCTCTACCCTATAACCCTAATGTGTCTCTGCTCATATATATAATAGAGGAAATATAATTACATGATTATTCTTTTTTTTTTTACTTCCTCTAATTAATTAAAGCAAATACATAGTCACTCGTAAGCTTAACGTGTCACATAAACTCTGATATCTTCTATGGATTTGCTTTAATATGACTTTAAACATAGAGCAACTCTAAATTAATCTGATTTACGGGAATGGAGATTCGAACTTGAGTGCAAAGAGACAGAGTCACTTAGTCAATTTGGCCTAATCCACGGTATGCTCAATGAAGATATTTTAGTAAAAAACTCACTGACAAACTGACTGTTCCAAACTTCAAAGCATTATTTCACCCACTACCACTATATTAATGGAAAACCCTTGAAGCCAATCACCATTACCACTATACATGCATACTTTCCTCGGAGAATTTGCAGACCGCCATTTTAAAAGCTAAGACTTCATCCACTTTGCCAGTAAAAGCTGATTTATACAGTGTCCAAAGCTAGTAAACTTTATTGTTCTTTGCGCACGAGTGGTCCCTCGAATATATTCAAAATAAAAATAATCAGTCACGTGCTCTTGGATTTTCTATATTCTCCCCTACTGACCTAAATTCTATTCAATTGTACCCTCTTACGAGGCCTTTACCACCAACTGGTCCATGGGCTGATCAAGCTTTGTGCCTCACTTGGCTCTGAATATGATGCTCAAAACGCAGGTTTTAGGGCTTTTAGGGCGATACATATAAATATTTATTGGCCTACCAATTTTTCCTTTTTCAAGTTGAAAATTTGCAATGGCTTTTTTGTGGTGGGAAAGTTGTAATCATTGTAGATACAATTCTATTAGGCGCCATAGATAAAGCCATATGAATTGTTTAGTAAAGTTGGAACTAAAGACCATAATCTACTAATAAACTGCGTAATTTAAGAACATTTTGTCCCCTAATCATAACATAACATAACCTCTCACCTTTTTTGTATCCAAGTTCGTAATCGATGAAATTACAATATTTTAAATCAATAAAATTAAGCAATCAAAGGCAATGAACTTGAGCACGTGTAATAGGAAATGGCCATCCAAATATATGTAGTTTCATTCTTCGCTGAACAACAACAGTTGTTACTATAATTATCTTTTGGTAAATAAAATGATGTCGATTTCAATTCATTTGACCCTACCAATAAACCCTTTCACTCAACAAAGTTGCTTTTGCCATTGTAAATGTAATGAATCAAAGCATTAGGCTCAAGTTAAACGAACCTTGCACAAAGGTTTTCTAATTTCAAACCATTCACCTTTCCATTTTTTTTTTTTTTTTTTTTTTACTTGTAATCAAACTCACAATTGAACTTCACCTATCTAATCGCCACTACTTTCTTTCTACTCAAACAAACTTTGCCCGTGAACAATTGAATTAATTGTGCCCTTCAGTTAAAGAAAGAATAACTCGGGATTAAGTTAGGTCAAAAGTTCGATTCCTTCCACTGTAAAAAAAAAAAAGTTGTACAACCTTTGAATCCGTATATGGTACAAGACTAGCTAACTATATAGTCTATTGCTTTTCAAAGTTACGGGCCGTCTACCGTTATTCTATATACACACAGGCTACACAATTTTTTAAAACTAATTTCTTACACGTGTAATCTTTCACACGTGTGTCAGAACTCTGTTAATTGACAATCTGGTGACGGCGGCATCGACGGCGGAGACCGCAACTTTTGAAAATAATCCCTCACGCTTACTCCCCCAGCCGTGGCTTTCTCCGTTAAGTCCCCATCCTCGCGAGACGGAATAAACGGCGGCCGTGTAACCTCCGTTAGTATGTCCCACCTCACCCCGCGAAAGAACTCGTGCTCCTTGATCTCGCTCGCGCCTCTGGCGTACCCCAACCGCTTGGTGGGGTCCTTGTGCAACAGCCGTTCGATCAAGTCCGTTAGCGCAGTCCGTTTCCCAATAAACTCGGGCGTTTTCGTCAAGACGTTTCGAAACGTCTCCTTCCGGCTCTTGGCCTTGAATGGCGTCGTTCCGTAGAGCGCCTCGTAAGTGAGAATCCCGAGGGCCCACCAGTCCACAGCGAACTCGTGACCCTCCCCTCGCACCACCTCTGGGGACACGTACTCCTCCGTCCCGACAAACGAGTTCGCTCGCTCGCCGTCAGAGAAACTCGGCTTCCGGCGACTCACCGGGCTGACTCTGGCGGACTTGGTCTTCTTCAGCCCCTTGCTGTGATTGTCGTTTATAATCGTGAGCCAACGTGTCAGGTGCCTCCGGTGTTTACGACGAATGTCGGGGACGTCGTCCTCCAAAACGACGTCGGGTTTTACCGTTCTGTGCTTGAGGCTTCGGGAAAGGTCGAAGTCCGTGAGGGTCACGTGACCGGACTGTTGGATGAGCACGTTCTCTGGCTTCAAATCCCGATAGGCGATCCCCATGGAATGGAGGTGCTCGAGCGCGCAGACGATCTCGGCCAAATAAAACCGGATCACTGCGGGGGAGAAAACGCGGTCGTTTTGGTGGTAGCGGAGGACGTTGAGGTCGCCGCCCGGGCAGTAAGGGACGGCCCAGCCCATGAACTCGTCGGATTCGAACGATCCCAAGAGGGAAGGCAGAAATGGGTGCGGGTTCGGGTGGGACAGTCGGGTCAGGACCTGGATTTCCCAGCGGGCACGGCGCTCGGCGTCGAGCTTTGAGCGGAGGGAGGACTTGTCGACAACTTTGAGAGCGAACGGGCAGCGGGCAGACGGGTCGGACGACGGGTCGTGGACCAAGAAGACGGTGCCCATGGCTCCCTTCCCTAAGACCTTGAGGGCTTTGAGGTTTTCGAGGTTGAGCTCCGGCGAGGTGTTGGATGGTGATGGTGCCTCGTCCATGGCTGGTGAGAGAGAGAGAGAGAGAGAGAGGGAGAGGGTGGGGGGAGAGAGAGGAAAGAGAGAGATGGTTTTGAGCGTTGGTTTTTGGCTTATATAGCGGATGGTGTGTGCTCTGTTGTCTGCTTCATTTGTTTTTTTTTTTTTTTTTGCGCGTATTTTTGGGTAGTGATTGATTGATGTGGCTGTGTGTTTGTTTAAATATTTTTTTTCTTTTATGGATGCGTTTTGTCTAATCCAAAAATTAAAATAAGTGTGATTAGTAGGTTTACGCGTAGAAGGAATTTCGACATATATTACTTAGTAAATGATTCTATGTTTTTGTTTTTGTAACCCGTGTGTGTGACAAATTTAACCTTAAAAATAGAATCATTAGCTCAAATTAATCACTGTATTATTAAAGATAAAATTCGAAAAAAAGAAGAAGAAGATAGTCCTTGGAGTTGTATAGGAAGATGCCTATATTAAAAGTTAAGTAAGAACAAAATAAGTAAAGGATCCAACTCAAAAACTGTATAGAATCAAACCTTTTTCTTTTCTGAAAAGCATTCATATAATGCACTCACATTTTCTCTGTTCATCCATTACTTTATATAACTACAAGTTTCTTATTAAAATAACAAGTTACAATTATTTCACACCAACTTTTTATGACTTGCATAATAATGTAGTAGATATCGTATGTACCTTATTAGTCATCATGTATAATAATATCATGATTGTGTGTGCATATTTAACATGACTCATTTCGTGACCCATCACGAATTACATATTCCTATTTTGCCTAACGTAACGCTTTCTCATCGTGTTATGTATGTTGTAATCACGCAAATTGTGCTTGAATTCAATTATTTTTTTTCTTTCTAAAAAGTACTTTTCGTGTTACGTTGAGTACCAAATATAATCCAATTTCGGATATATATGAATGAATACAAAGAATTGGTGTTGGTGCTTGCACCATTACAATAATAAAATGATACACCAAATAATAATATGGAGGTCGTAAGTGTAATGAGTTGGTTAAAGTGGATGAAAGCTTTTTTTTTTCTTCAAGAAAGCAAAGAGAAAGGAGAAGGGCATAAGAAACTTCTTACCAATGTTCAAAGACAGAAGAGGGGGATTGGTCAGGACACTTCCTGTCCGAGGTGCTCCTCTCATGTGGAATCCCTTGATCATCTGTTTATTGATTGCACTACTACTCAATTAATTGGGAAGGATTTTTGGGAGGATGTTGAGGCTCCTAATTTCCCAATGGTTGACTTTGATTCTTGGCTTCTTAAAAACTTAAAATCCCACAGAACCTTTCATAGTATTCCTTGGTCGTTGGTCTTCACAGTTTATATTTGGTTTGTTTGGAAATGGCGTTGTAAGGTGGTCTTTGAACAGAATTTTTCGACTCCGCCTAACTCTCGTCAAATAATTTTGAATTATGCTATGGACTGGTTTACTGTTTGTAATCATACTCCTGATTCTGTTGTGATGCGTCTGATTCAGTTACATTGGATTGCTCCCAGGCATGGGATCTGTAAAATCAATACTGATGGTAGCAGGAAAACTGAAACGGGTTGTATTGGTGCTGGTGGTATCTTGAGAGACTCCACTGGCAAGTGGTTAAATGGTTTTTCTGTGAATCTTGGGGTTGGGACAATCCTAGAGGCTGAACTGTGGGGTGTTTTTTGGGGCCTCAAGTTGGCTTGGAATATGGGTTTCAGAGTTGTGGAAGTTGAATGTGATGCTAGCTCTGTGGTGGCCCTCCTTCAGAATGCTCCTATGTATGATCATCCTCTTTTTAGTCTTCTAAACTGCTGTCATCTGAAGCTTCATGATGACTGGACTTGCTCTCTTACCCATATCTACCGTGAGCAAAATCGTGCTGCTGATCTTCTGGCTACCAAAAGCTATGATCTCCCTCTTGGACCTCATATTTTTGACTCGGAGCCTGCCTTTCTTAGTACTGTCCTTGCTGCTGATACTAGCAATGTGGCTAGTCCTCGTTTAATTCCCTTATAGTTGCTGTTTCTTTTTTTGGGCGTTAGCCCTCCTTTGCACCAAAAAAAAAAAAAAAGGAGAAGGGCACACGTGTAAGACATAAACAAAAGATGGATAGAAGCGAAACAAAATGACAAAATAAAATAGTTTGTACGTACGGTTCTCACATGGGAGTTCCCATGATCTGAGGCAAAATCTCAACGTGCACTCTACATGGTTTATTGTTGTTGGAATGTCGTCTGTCTCCTATTCATTTTTATTAATTTCAATATTTATCCTTTATTAATTCTCTGCTTGAATTAAATTAAATTATTTCCATTGTTAATTAAAGTGAACATGCGGTGTGGTGCACTAACAATTAATGATTTGCTTAAAGCAAGTTGATCAAATTTATGGAAATGTCGTATGTGGAGTTAAGGTTGGCCCCTAGGATTAAGGACAGCCCTTCAAGAAGTTTGGCTATATTAGTCACAAGTCAAGCTACCACTTGTCCTTTATTTTGTTGATATTTGTCTCTTGGGGGTCTTCATGTTCTCTACTAATGTACCATGGTATGGGGATACAGAGACAATGAATATGACATGGTAACAGAGGCAATGTGTATGTGTTTATGTGTTTTTTTTTTATTCCTTTATAACTATTATTGTTTTACAGCTACATTCTTTTTAATGAAAAACCAAGATTGAAGTCTTATATGTGTATTTGATATATATAAAAAAGAGTCTTATATGCGTAAGAAAAATAAATGTGTGGTCGTTGAGCTTCACAAGTGGACAGATCTGGCTCTATGACATAACAACAACACGTTGAGTAATTTGACTAACCCTGAAATCAATTGACAATGAAAAAATAGCCAAATTACTCAACGTCACATCTACACAACATGTTATATAGTTTTTGTATTATCTAACCATTATTAATCATTGGAAATGGTGGTTTTGGTTGCTTATATCTGTTGTCGGTGGATCAAACCCTTGATAACAAGATCTCCCAAAAACTATTAAAATTAAAGAAATGTTAACTGCTTCAATTTAATTCATTATTTAGTTTCTAGTGAAATATCTATTATTTAGCGTTGAGATGATTTGGACACCAAGTGCAAGTGATATTTATCTATCTTACTTCAAATTAAAACATAATATTCACCAAATTGGTTTCATAGTACTGTCAATTTTAGTGGCAATGTTGAGTTAGCTAAGCCCTCTTCAACAATTTTTTTCTCCTGGTTTGTCTCTAATCATCATCTAAAAATAGCACCAAATGTGAGCGCCACTCTCCTCTCTTTCTGCCCTTCCCCAACCCATAGCCCAGCCCTTCCTCCTTCATAACCATCCACCTAAGACCCATGAGCCCCAACCCTACCCATCCCTACCAGCATTGCGCCCCTCTCATCTCTGGGTTTTTCTGGCGTCGATGGTCACCTTAGGAGAGGAGGTCTCCTCCTGATCTCATTCCCCTCTTCTCTCCCATTGACCTTATTCCTCTCACTTTCTCCTCTACTCTTTTCTTTCTGACTTTCCCCTGCCCTCTGTGGGTGTGATTTTATTTTATTTTTCGTTCCTGAGTCCGATTCTCCTTGGTGAGAAGGTCGCTCTTTCCCACCCCGGTGGATTTTGTTTGTGTCCCCTTGTATCCACCAAACTCTCCCTATAATCACATAAGTCTCATCCTCTACACCCCTCCTTCTTCTAGTCCATCCTAATCTTGGATCTGCCTTCTCCCTTAGGGGGCAGTAGCTGCACCTAAACATGATTTTTCATGCATTTATTGGAAGATGAGTAGAGCATGTGCTTGGGTGCTTGCACCAGCCTGTGCTCGGGTGCTTGCACCGCCTCCTTTTAGTCCAGTGGTTCCTTTGGTGTGGGTACTTTTGGCCTCGACCATGCAAAGGAATATTTCATATAGAAATATCTATATGTTCTGTGTGGAGGTTGACTATCCTCTTATGTGGCCATGGTGGTGCGTTCTCGGTCCTCTTGGCTGTGGTGGTGGCAATGTGTGCTCGATTTTTAATTTTTGCGTTATTTTTGTATAGGGACGCTTTAGCATCCATTTTTTCGTTTAGTTTTAATTTTTTGTTATAGGGTTCTAATCCTTTAGCTAGCCCGAGTCTTGGTTCTAGTGGATTCTCCCCTTTTATGCATTTGCTTATCTTGTTGGTTTGTTTTGTCCCAATTGTGTATTCTTATGGGTTTTTAATGCACTGATTTCGACCAAAGAAAAAGAAGCCATCTTCAACTATCCACATCACATTCCAAAATAAACAAAGGGATGACCTACTTCCATTACCTTGAAAGATATATGTCTTCGAAAGCAAGTTGATTATTCTCACCTAAGGTATAATGAGTTGTTGTCATATGCCACATATAACTAGTTACGAGCAAGGTTATCTTCATTAGGGGAAAGGAGATGGTAATCTTATGCATATTGTAAAACTTAATTGGTTCGTATATGCTGCTTGTAAACTTGTGGGCTCAACTGGCACCCCAATTAGGGTTCGTAATTAGGCCGGGCCTCACAGGCTTTTTTGAATTTTGAGACATGGGCCAGGCCAAGGTTTCAAATCCTAACCCTAAGCCTTACCCAAATCAAGAGCGGACCGAGCCGAGTAGGCCCAAAAAACGAGTCACACCGGGTTTTGGCCCATCAGGCCTCGGGCTGCCCACTTCAACCTATGGGCTTAGGGTTAAAGGATGATCCCAAGCACTAGGTGGTCTATTGACTTATCGAGTTGTGTGATGTTATGTACATAAGAGAAAAACAATTACACAATAAGTGAACCATTATAATTATAAAGGAAAAAGAAAAAGAAAAAGAAATACCAAAATAAATAAATAATAATAATAAGCTTTTGCCTACCGGTTTTGGCGGATCCTATGCATATAATTGAGAAACATGTTCAATTCCCATACTTTGCAATTTAAGGGAAAAATGAGTCCACCATTGTAACAAATGCAATAACATCATTTTCAAGTGGCGGGCACATCTTGGCAAATTTTGCTCGACCATCTATGATGTAGATGTTTTTAAAAGAAATCTTACTGTGTTCGCCGGAAAGAATGATTCCTGTTATATCATTGTGAAAACAAAATTAGAATATTAATAAGAAATATACGGTTATATTATTTTCTTGGCAATAAATAATATTTCTTGTTTTGTTTTACTTTAAGTAGCCCTAACTCATTAGTTAGCGAAAGATAAGCACAATCCACAAATTGGTTCTGATTAAGAAACTCACGTCTGACGGCCCATACTTGCCGACTCTATAAATATCAGGGTACACATATTTCCACTAATTTGTACTATGTTGTGACCAAATACCCTTAGGTATAATGAGTTGTTCTCTTGTGACACATGTAACCAGTTAAAACCCATGTTATCTTCTTTAGGGGAAAGTAGATGGTAATCTGTTGCATATTGGAAACCCATAGGTTCATGTATGATGTATGTAAACTTGTGGGCTCAACTGGCACCCCAACTAGGGTTCATCATTGGGCAGGGCCTAAATTTTTGGGTTCTGGTCAGTCCTCATATGCTTTTATGAAATTTCTAGCCCGGGCGGGCCTAGACAAGCCTAGCCGCTGTGGGCTGAAGGTTTCAAATTCTAAGCCTAAGCCTTATCTAAATCAAGAGTGAGCAAGAAGAACGGTTGGATCGGGCTTTGGTCAATAAGCAACCCACTTCGATACATGTGCTTAGGGCCAAATGATGATACCTACACTACTACAATTATGTTAAACTACGACACCCAAAAAACGACCCTTTATATAAAAACTGTCGTGGTATTTTAAAAGACGACCAATTTTATAACACATCCCTGGTAAAGTACCTAATACACCAATATGTTAAGTTGATTTTTAAAATTACGACCATACCTTATCAGGACCGTCGTGTTTTCAGGAGGCGCTAACAACAGTTCACTTTAAGTTCGCGAGCGCGGAGCTTTTCAGAAAACACTCGCTCTCTCAGACACTATGCTATCTCAAATTCTCTCACGAAACTTTCACAAAACCCTCGCTCTCTCAACTCTCTCTCACATCGATGAAGCACATCTCCCTCTCACCATCCACCGAGTTTGCAGAGATCCCCATCTCCATCGCGTCATTCAGTCCACCGAGCTCACCGCGTTCAGTCCACCGAACTCGCCTCGTTCGCCAAAATTTATTCTCTCCCTCTGAAAACGAACCAAGCTCAAGCACTAATTTGAAGGGAAAAACCCCAAGTAATCTCTCTCTCTCCCTCTCTCTCTCTCTCTCTCTCTCTCTCTGTTTTCTTCTTCTCCTTTTTTGATTTTTTTAATTTTAATGAGGGTTTTAATGTCAGATCTGGTTATGATTGGCTCGCGAACACTTTGCAATGGGTATGTTTTATTATGTTTGGTTTATTATCGAAGAAACTGTGTATGTTTTATTTTGTTTGATTTAGGTTCTTCCATTAAAGATGCTGGTGAGTTGATTTAGGAATTAGGGCTTTGGGTATAAAAAGCTGGTAAGAAATCCACACCATCGACTATTTTAGGGATTTGATATAGAATGTTAATTTTGGTCTGATTTAATGTAATTTGATGGAATTTGGACTTTAACTTGCTGAATTCTACTTGGGTTTGTTTTGGTTTTTGCTGATGTTGGTTGAATTGTCTTGGAGCTTTTAGCTATTACTCTATTTTTGGTCTAAAGGAGTGTTTTGTGATTCATTCTGATGGATGAAGCCAGCTTTGAATCTGAATTTTGAGATTGTACTGAATTTAGTCATTAGCACTGGTCGATTCTAATAATTTTGTAGGTCAACAGTTCAAAATTGATTCTCTCTTAAAATTGGCCCTTTTTTTTGTCTGAAAAAAAAAATAAAAATTGGCCAATTAAGCAAGGATTTTAGAAGCAGATTTTAATATGTTTTCTTGGTTTGGTTGTGATATAATGTAGGATGGATTCCTCTTTTTTCTTTTCCACTGTGGTCAATATAAACTTGCACGAAGTTTGACTTATGAGAGGCAATCTTCATCAGTGATTTCTTATAAGATAATATTCATCAGTGATTTCTTAAAACAGTGTTCACCAGTCATTCTTTTCCTAATTTGATTTCCGGTTTTATATGATGTCATGGGATGATAAACAAATGGGAGACTATAAGGAATGCGAGTGCTTCTATTTTAATATATCATATACCAGATACATTTGGTACTAGCTGTCACTTTCAGATTTATTATTTTCTCATTATTTTAACTAAAATTTCAAGACATAATAGGCATACTAATTATATGAAAATATCATTTTTCTATGATAAAACTTTATTTTTATGGAGAAATTCATGGATTTATCAAGAACAGATCATAATCTATGATGCCTTTTAACATATTTTTATCTAGTTATCCGCTGCTTTTTACCTTTTTTCTAGCTAGAAGAGTGTATATTCATGTTATACATGGACAAGGGTTAACTTGGAAATTATTTGAATCCACTATTCAAGTAAAACATTCTAAAAATGTGTTTTATCAATTTAGCAGTCTCATAGTAATTTGGTGACAAGAGTTTGTGTAAAGTGAGCCTACACAAGGAAAGACACTTGCATTTTGTTGGTTATCTAAGTTAGTATTTGATGGTATTTTTTATGCAATGACATTAACCAAGTATACTTTTGCTGCTATACATATCTAAATGGTAGGCACTACGGTTTCAAATTTTGGGGATTGTTTTGGGATGGAAGGGTTAGAAAATGCAGGCCTGGATACTAGGTCTGTGGTAACTTATGAACTCTTCAACTTTAAGTCCACCAGGGAGAAAAATCCCCTCCTGCAACTTGTTCATTGTTGTGAGGAGGGTTGGGATTATGCCCCAGTTACTGTTTCTTTGTTAAAATAGAAGTTTAAGTAACTTTAAGTAATATTTTCTGTTGTTTTCAGTAGAAATAAGATGAATTTCACATATTCTATATGATTAAAATAGAAGTTTAGGGCAGGTTTGGCTATCTTGGTAAGGATTATACTCGGGGTCTATTTGAACTGTCAGTTGGTGCTGTAGTAACACTCATCAATGGTAATAGACTATGAATATATGAAAAGCATTTTTTAGCAGTATAGGGAAAATAAATCTATATATTTTCAGAAAAAGGTAATTCCAAGAAGTGCTGTATTATTAAAGTGTAGACCATAGTAGCTTTAGTTAAAATTTTGTTTTTGTTTTTCTGATTTGGTACAGGTTGCTGCTACAAGGAAGCTTACTCAGTGGTCAAGAAAGGTACTAGCATACAACTTTCTTTGCCTTGCTCCACTTGAGTTGTCAGTCTGTAACAAAGCTTCAAGCATGGCATTTCAAGTATTTTGACCTATTGTTGCTGATATTGCTAGAGTGGAGGGGGGAATACAACAACTTGGAAAATGTGCAAGGAAGGCGGAGCTAACTCATACATCCAAGAACAAATTGATGAAGTTTGTATCAAATTAGTAGAATTTGTGAGCAACATGTAGCTCCTTTATTTCTAATTATAGGTAGGAAGTATGTATGTAATAGAATAAAGATTGGTTGACTATGTAATGACTATTGAATCTTCAAGTTTTATGAAAGAAATAATTTTTGAATCATTATAATCGGTTTCCTAGTTGAAATTGTTGTATGGAATCATAGAAAACAAAAAACTACAATGTAAAAGCTTGGAAACTTATTAGACGACATATTTAAAGAAAATAAACGGTGGTTTTACCGTCGTCTGTACATAAAAACGACGACAATTTTAAACAAAATAATGTCTTCTTTATATACAATCAACGACGGTATTTAAAAAAATACCGTCGTTTTTACCATATATAACGACGGTTTTCCAAAAAGCGTCGTCTTTTTCATAAAAACGACGACGGTTTTTAGGAAAAACCGTCGTCTTTACATTTAATAGACAACGGTTTTTTAGAAAAAGTGTCGTCTTTACATGTAATAGACGACAGTTTTTTTATAGAACCGTCGTCTTTACATTTAATAGACGACAGATCTTTTAAAAACCGTCGTTTTTACATATAATAGACGACGGTTAATTACCGTCGTAGTTTGACTTTCAAAAAGACGACTGTCGATTTAACGACGGTTTGAAAAAGAAAAAGGACGACGGTGTTTCCCCGTCGTCTATTTCAATTTTTGTAGTAGTGCTAGCATTAGGTGGTCGATTGACTTCTCGAGTTGTGTGTTGTTATGTACATAAGAGAAGAAACAATTACACAAGTTATAATAAGTTGTTGCAATGTGCAACTTGTAACTAGTTACGAGTGAGATTATCTTAATTAGGGGAAATCAGATGATAATCTGCTGCATATTGGAAACCCATAGGTTCATGTATGCTGCTGTAAACTTATTGGGCTCAGCTGGCACCCCAGCTAGGGTTCACCATTGGGTCAGGACTTGCGAATTTTTTTGAATTTGGGACCATCCCAGACCGAGGATTTCAAATCAAGCCTTACCCAAATTAAGAGCGAGCCGGACCGAATGTGCAAAAAGAAAGAGTCAAACCAGGTTTGGCCATATTGGGCCACGAGCTACCTACTTCAACCCTTTAACTTAGGGTCAAACAATGATCCCTAGCACTGGGTGGTCTTTTGACTTCTCGAGTTGTGTGATATTGTGTATATAAGAGAAAAACCAATTGCACAATATGTGAACTATTGTAATTATAAAGGAAAAAAAAATGAAATAAAAAATAGGTGTTTGCCTACCGGTTTTGGCGGATCCTTTGCACATAATTGAGAAACATGTTCAACTCCCCATGCATTGCATTTGAAGGGAAAAATGAGTGCACCATTTTTAACAAATGCAATAACATCATTTACTGGTGGTGAGCACATTTGGGCAAATTTTACTCGACCATCTATGATGTAGATGTTTTTAGCATAAATAAAGATGTGTCCACTAGAAAAAATGATTCCCTTCATATCATTATGAAAAATAAATTCGAATATTAATACAAAATATAGTGGTAATATTAGTTTCTTGGGAACAAACAATATTTCTCATTTTACTTTAAGTAGATATCTATGGAATGGACAAGATAACTTACATTAAAGTTACCTTAAACTCATCACTCAAGGAAAGATAATCATGTGTGCCATCGTGCTCGGGATGACATTTCACGGTGGACATGTGAAAATACCTGTAGGATGACTAAAAATGCCTAAGGGGGGTGAATAGGCCAGTTCAAGATTATAATCAAGTAAACAAAAATAAACTTCGGTACCAGGATTGATATGGCTTATCAATCCTGAAACGTGCTGGGAATAAAATAAAAGAACACAGAGAAAATTATTTTACGTGGTAAAACCTCGCCTCGCTACTACAAAAAACACTTTGCGCGACGAATGATTTTTGGTCGCGCAAAGGAAAATTTCGTCGCGCAAAGTTTGCGCGACAAAATTTTGGTCGCGCAAGTTCTGTCGCACAAAACCCGTAAAGAAAGGGTTTGCGCGACGGCGAAAATTCTTCGTCGCACAAAGCCACTTTGCGCGACGCAGGAAAACAACTTGCGCGACGAATCATGACGACTTTGCGCGACGGACAATAACAGCTTTGCGCGACGAACACTAATTACTTTACGCGACGAATATTATCTACTTTGCGCGACGAATATTATCTACTTTGAGCGACGAAAGTTAATGTCGCGCAAAGGTTTGTGCGATGAAATATTCATTTTTTTTATTTTTTTATTTTTTGATAATTTTAAACTAAAATAAACTAATTTAATAGTTTGCGCGACGAAATATTTTGTCGCGCAAGGTTTTTGACATTTTTTATTATTATTTCTCTTATATCAATTTCATTATATTAATTTTTTAAATTTAATTTAATTGTATGATTTTATTTTTCTTAATTACTTTAATATAAATTGACATATTCAAAATAAAATTACATAAGAAAAATAGTGGTCAAATTATCCAATATACATAATATTCAAAATGTACACTTAAATTAACAAAGTACAATAATAAAATCTACAAGCATCTTATATCAAATCCTCAACTTTAGCCTCAACAATTCCCTACAAAAAAAAAAAAATTATATTGTCAAATAACAAAACAATAACATAAATAATGACAAATAATTGGCATAAACTCAAAACTAACTCCAAAAACACATATTAATGAAAAAAAATTAAAATTTACAGAGAAGTAAGCGTGAGAGAATTGGAGAAGATAGTTAGAGAGAGATGAGAGAGTGAGTGAGAGAGAGAGATAGTGAGTGAGAGATGATGAAAAGAGAGATGAGAGAGTGAGTGAGAGAGAGAGAGAGAGAGATAGTGAAGAGAGAGATGAGAGATTAAGTGAGAGGAGTGAGTGTGAGAGAAATGGTAGGATTTGGGGAGTGGGAAAGAGAGAGAAATGGTAGGATTTAGAAGACATTGAGAAAATGGTGGAGGAGTTATTTTGCTTTTAAAGAACGTATCACTTTGCGCGGTGAAACAATATATTGGTCGCGCAAAGTGTTTAAAAAAAATTTTAAAAAAAAATTCCCATTTTCGATGCGTGCCAAATTTTTTCAGTTTTGGGCGACGAATTTCTGGTCGCCCAAACTTTTGCGCGACCAAAATATTCCCGCATCCCATTTTTGGTGCCTGCCAATTTTTTAGAGAATACTTTGCGCGATGAATATTTATATATTTGTCGCGCAAAGTCGAAATGTTTTTAAAAAAATCCCATTTTTTGTGCCGGCCAAATTTTTAGAATATATACTGTGCGCAACGAATAATTATATATTGGTCGCGTAAAGTCGAATTTTTTTTTGTTTTAAAATCCCATTTTTGGTGCCCGCCAAATTTTTAGAGTATACTTTGCACGACGAATGTTTGTACCATATCTGATCCTCCACTTACCCATTGACACGTGGGTCGCTTAAAAACTCCCCAAATGCCCAAGGCTCCGAACAATCAGCATAGGCTACTGATGATATTGTCTCAAAACAGCAAAAGATCATTACAAGCCCAACACAGCCTACAATCGGTATCCCCTACCGATTCTGCAGAATCAACCTCGAAGCACCCGCCTGAAATATCTAAGGACTCGTGTCAACCTCATAGGGCCCTCCCACGAGTCCCACATTGAAAATGAGTACTAAGAGCACACAAGATGCCCTCTATAAATGAGCCCCTTCACTACAATACAGGGGTAAGACTTTTCAGCTTGACTTTTATACTTTTATATGGTCAACAGCAAGAGCTCTTAGAAACCAACTTACTTTACCATCGAAGGGTCTTAGGCTAGTTCCACACCGGCTCCATAGACCTCACGAGTCTCAACTCTCTCCAATTCAGGATCAGCATCCAAGGACAAGAAGAATCTACATCTATCACTCAATCGATCTGCTAGATCGTCCTCACCACTTGTAAGTTGCACTCATCTCTATCTGTTCAGTTTTAGTGCCAACAACGAATATTTATATATTGGTCGCGCAAACTCGAAATTTTATTTTATTTTTTTAAAATCCCATTTTTGGTGCCCGCCAAATTTTTAGAGTACACTTTGCGCGACGAATATTTATATATTGGTCGCGCAAAATCGAAATTTTATTTATTTATTTTTAAAATCCCATTTTTGGTGCCCGCCAAATTTTTAGAGTATACTTTGCGTGATGAATATTTATATATTGGTCGCGCAAAGTCGAAATTTTTTATAAAAAAAAAATCCCATTTTTGGTGCCCGCCAAATTTTTAGAGTATACTTTGCGTGATGAATATTTATATATTGGTCACGCAAAGTCGAAATTTTTTTTTAAAAAAATCCCATTTTTGGTGCCCGCCAAATTTTTAGAGTATACTTTGCGCGACGAATATTATATATTGGTCGCGCAAAGTCGAAATTTTTTTAAAAAAAAATTCCCATTTTTGGCACACGCCCAAATTTTGAGAGTATACTTTGCGCGACGAAATACTAATTGGTCGCGCAAAGTCGAAATTTTTTTAAAGCTACTAATAAATGCATATACTATTCAATTTCTTAAGTGTTATACGTACAAAATAAATAAATTTAAAGCTACTCAACGATCCAACCGTCAAACTTGTTTGTTTATACTTCGAGATCATACACACCTAAATTCAGAAAAAATAAACATTAAGAGATCAATTAATGGGACAAAACATTTCGACGGTTATAAACGAAAAATCATGATTTAACGGTTATTTCAACCCTGATTTTGATGATTTTTTACAGTTACACTCCTTGACCCTATATGAATACAATGACTGCATTCGATCGTCAATTTAAAATATTTACACTAGTAGATACCACAAAATCTTATGTTATAGTTAATAAAAGTATAAATAAACTCTTATTTGTTAGTGAATATATTGTTTTCATGGCATACGCATTCTACAAAACTAGTTTCAACGATCCAACCGTCAAATTTGTTTGTTTACACTTTGAGATCATATACGCCAAAAATCTGAAAAAATAAACATTCAGAGATTAAGTAATTGGACAAAACTTTTCGACGGTTATAAACTAAAAATCATGATTTAACGGTTATTTCAACCCTGATTTTGATGATTTTTTACAGCTACACTCCTTGACCATATATGAATACAATGATTGCATTCGATCGTCAATTTAAAATATTTACACTAGTAGATACCACAAAATCTTATGTTATATTTAATAAAAGTATAAATAAACTCTTATTTGTTAGTGAATATATTGTTTTGATGGCATACGCATTCTACAAAACTAGTTTCAACGATCCAACCGTCAAATTTGTTTGTTTACACTTCGAGATCATATACGCCAAAAATCGGAAAAAATAAACATTTATAGAATAAGTAATAGGACAAAACTTTTCGATGGTTATAAACAAAAATCACGATTAAACGGTTATTTTAACTCCGATTTTGATGATTTTTTACGGCTACACTCCTTGACCCTATATGAATACAATGACTCAATTTGATCTTCAATTGAAAATATTTACACTAGTGGATACTACAAAATCTTCTATTGTATTTAATGAAAGTTTATAAACTCTTAATTGTTAGTGAATATATTGTTTTGATGGCATACGCATTCTACGAAACTAGTTTTAACGATCCAACCGTCAAACTTGTTTGTTTATACTTCGAGATCATATACGCCAAAAATCGGAAAAAATAAACATTCAGAGATCAAGTAATAGGACAAAACTTTTCGACGGTTATAAAAGAAAAATCACGATTTAACGGTTATTTCAATTTCGATTTTGATGATTTTTTACAGCTACATTCCTTGACCCTATATGAATACAATGAACCAATTCGATTGTCAATTTAAAATATATATTTTCTAACAAAAACCCAATCCGAACTACAATAATATATTTTTCTAGCAAAATAATTTTTTTATTTTATTTATTTTTTTATAGACTTCGTCGCGCAAAGTCATCCAAAATTTTTTTAATTTTTTTTTTAATTTTAGTGAAGACTTTGCGAGACGAAGATTATTATTTCGTCGCGCAAAGGCATCCAAAAATTTTGAAAAATAATTTTTTATTTATTTATTTTTGTAAATACTTTGTGAGACTAATCACTATTCGTCGCGCAAAACTCTGTGCACCGAACTCTAGTATTCGTCGCGCAAAGCTACTTTTCGCAACGATGCTTTGTCGTCGCGCAAAGTTTTGTCGCGCAAAGTGACTTTGTGCGACGGTTTGTTTTTCGTTGCGCAAAATTGAGTCGCGTAAAACTTTGAGCGACGATGATTAATATTTGTCGCGCAAAGTGACTTTGTGCGGCGAATTTTGTTTGGTCGCGCAAAGTTTGGTCGCGCAAGGGGTTTTTTTTAGTAGTGCCTTTGGGGAAAATCCACGGGACTCCTTAGTCCAACACAAATCCACTATAGAACGATGATTACAAGAAGTGCTCACACACTTATCCTAGACACATTCTAGATAATGTTTACCGATTTCTTCGTAACTCAACTTCTGTCACGCGATGATCTTCGACACTCCTTATGTTGAATGCAATACTGGTCACAATTTCTTCAAGCTCGCCGGAGGAAAACTGCCACCACGGTCTTCATGCCCTCAACCGTATGAGTCACCGAACAATGCGCAAGTGAATGCAATATGAATGATTAAAGTGTTTGATAAATCACCAAGTAAACATGGAACACTTGATGATTTATCTCAAATAAATGCACATCAGCTTTTTCCTAAGAATTCTATATGTCAAAAGCCTCCTTTGAAAAGAGATGCACACCATGATTTATACAAAACTCATTCTCAACATAACACGTGAAAGCCCACAGCTGTAACTCAATGATCTTGCCATGCATTCAATTTGATAGTCTAAGAATCCTATATGGTTTCGTCAGCTTATCATTTGCACTCCAAATCAACTGTTTATCCAATGAATCAATATATATATATATATATATATATATATATATATATATATATATATATATATATATCAAGATGTGAACAACGAAACCTATATATATAAAATTAAAACATACTTTCCAAGTCCAGATGATGAAAACATAATATTTTAACTTAAATCAAAATTGAGTCCAACTAGAAAAGTAATCTTAAGAAATAAAATCTAATCCTATTAAAAGTAGTGCTTGAGTGAAAATAACTCCAACTAGGAATCCTATAATGAATGCATGTTTATGTCATGATTTACCTGAAATCAGTTTCCTCATATCGATCAAGTCACACTTTGAAAATCCGGGATTGAATGTGTTGTGCTAAATCTTCCAGTAAACATAATTCACACACTACTTCCCAACCTATGCTAGACTCTAGGAAATGACAATACAATTTTCATACTAACAATCTCCCCCTTTGGCATTTCCTAGACAAAACACCTATTACAACTCAAAAGAAATTGCATGGGATTTAACAAATGAAATCCTACTCTAAACTCAAAGCTTTGAGTCCCTGCACATTATGAAACAACAAAACCAGTGAAGCATGTGGGAGAAGAAATGTAATTCAAAGCAAAATCATTTGGGGATTGTTAGGTGTTAATGTATCTCCAACTCGCAATCTATAGGACATCCTGTCACTTGCAGTCTTAAGCAATTGGTGGTGGGTTTTTACCTACTCGAGTCGTCCACTGTTATAAATAAGAGAAATTTTTTTTACCGAATAAGTAAAAATCATTCAAACATATTCAAAAACGTCAATAATAACCTTGCTCAGTGAAAAACCTTAAACTATAGCAATTTAATATAATCAGGACAAAATAATGGCAAAAAGACCTTGACTAGTTTTTCGCTTACCGGAGTCTACGGTTCCTAGATATATAACTTAGAAAATTATCCAATTCCACAGGCACTCTGGATGGGAGGAAAAACGATCAAACCATCAAGATAAATGACATAACATCATCTGCTACTTGTGGCGCTGTGCACATCCTAGCAAACTTTGTCAGGCCATTCACGATATAGATATTTCTATATGAAATATCCCTGTGGCCACGGCCAATAATGAGACTAAATTTATCACTGTAAAAACAAAATCAGCATATTAGATAGAAATATAGTTGTAATTTTATTTTTTTGATTCTCATTATATAAATGTGATAACTTACTCTAAAATTTGTTTAAAATTATTTGTCAAGGTTCAATTCAAACCATCCATTATTGGGTTTTGACGAACCCAAGTATACAAGCCCGTAGTTGTATTTTGTCATATTCAAATACCCTAATGTATAAGGGGTCACTTTGGTATGCCACATGTAACTATTCTGAGCCAGATTATCCTCATTAGATAAAAACATGTGGTACTTCGTATATAATTTAGAAACATGTTCAATTCCCCATGCATTGCATTTGGAGGTAAAAATGGGCGCATCGTTGTAACAAATGCAATAACATCATTTGTCAGTGACAGACACACGATGGCAAATTTTTCCCGACCATTTACGATGTAGATATTTTTAGGTTAAATATTAGTGTGTCCGCAAGAAGAATAATTCCTGTTATATTAATGAAAAATATATAATTGTGGTATTATTTTCTTAACAATTAACAATATTGTTAAATAAGGTATAATGAGTTGTTCCGATGTGCCACATATTGGGTAGGGGCTTAACACATCGCGCTCGGGATGACACTTCGCGGTGGACATGTCCAAGTGCTTGGGATTGTAAGTGCTTTTTTTCTTTATGTAATCGATTAATTATGTGTGTCGAATCCATTCGCTCATTACTTTGAGGCTAAAAAGGCATAACATAAAAATTAGAATAATACAACTAAGTCATAACCTTAAGGGAGTTTAAAAGAAGATTAATATATGTAGGTATTTATACCGGATGTGTCTCCACGTTCCGGTTGAATCGAATAAAAGATAACGCAGTACGTTTTATTAAGAGGTATTTCATATTGGGTTGCATTAGCATTCCCATAATGCAAGATATCAAAGAAACTGATATATTTTTTATGTTCAATTTGAATATTATTCAATCAGTTTTGCGCATTATGACATCCCCCAACCACAAATGCCTCTAAACGGGTTTGGTGCCCACAAGAAATCATTTGGGGACTGTTAGGTGTTAATGCATCTCCAACTCACAATTTATAGGACATCCTGTCATTTGCAGTCTTAAGCAATTGGTGGTGGGCTTTTACCCTCTCGAGTCATCTACTGTTATAAATAAGAGAAACAAATTTACCGAATAAGTGAAAATCATTCAAACATATTCAAAAACTTCAATAACGACATTGCTTAGTGGCAAACCTTAAACAATAACAATTTAATATAATCAGGACAAAATAAATGGCTAAAAGACCTTGACTAGTGTTTTGCTTACCGGAGTCGACGATTCTTAGATATATAGCTTAGAAAATTATCCAATTCCACAGGCACTTTGACTGGGAGGAAAAACAATCGGACCATCAAGACAAATGACAAAACATTATCTGCTAGTTGTGGTGCTGTGCGCATCCTGGCAAACTTTGTTCGGCCATTCACGATATAGATATTTCTATATGAAATATTCCCGTGGCCACGACCAATAATGAGACTAAATGTATCACTGTAAAAACAAAATCAGCATATTAGATAGAAATATAGTTGTAATTTTATTTTTTTGATTCTCATTATATAAGTTTGATAACTTACTCTAAAATTTCCCTAAAATTATTTGTCAATGTGCAATTCAAACCATCCATCATTGGGTTTTGACAAACCCAAGTATACAAGCTTGTAGTTGTATTATGATATATCCAAATACCAAAAGGTATACGGGGTCGCTTTGGTATGCCATATGTAACCATCTCGAGCCAGATCATCCTCATTAGATAAAAACATGTGGTACTTTGCATATAATTCAGAAACATGTTCAATTCCCCATGCATTGCATTTGGAGGTAAAAATGGGCGCATCGTTGTAACAAATGCAATAACATCATTTGCCGGTAACAGACACAAGATGACAAATTTTTCCCGACCAAATACGATGTAGATATTTGTATGTTAAATATTAGTGCGTCCGCAAGAAGAATAATTTACGTTATATTAATAAAAAATATAATTGTAGTATTATTTTCTTAATAATTAATAATATTGAAAAATAAGGCATAATGAGTTGTTCCGATGTGCCACATGTTGGGTAGGGGCTTAGCACATCGCGCTCGGGATGATACTTCACGGTGGACATGTCCAAGTCCTTGGGATTATAAGTGTTTTTTTTTCTTTACGTAATCGATTAATCATGTGTGCCGAATCCATTCGCTCGTTACTTTGAGGCTAACATGACATAACATAAAAATTAGAATAATACAACAAAGTCATAACTTTAAGGGAGTTTAAAAGAAGATTAACATATGTAGGTATTTATTCCGGATGTGACGCCACGTTCCGATTGAATCGAACGAAAGATAACGCGGTACGTTCGTAGTTAAGAGGTATTTCATATTGGATTACATTAGCATCCCCATAATACATGATATTACAGTAACTCATACATTTTCTATGTTTAATTTGAATCTTATTCCACCAGTTTTGCACATTAGGACATTCCCCAACCACAAATGCCTCTAAACTGGTTTGGTGCCCACAAGAAATCATTTGAGAATTGTTAGGCATTAATGCATCTCCAACTCACAATTTATAGGACATCCTGTCACTTGCAGTTTGAAGCAATTGGTGGTGGGCTTTTGCCATTTCGAGTCGTCCACTGTTATGAAGAAGAGAAAAAAATTTACCGAATGTGTGAAAATCATTAAAAAATATTCAAAAACGTCAATAATAACCTTACTTAGTGAAAAACCCTAAACTGTAGTAACTAATATAATCATGACAAAATAATGGCTAAACGACATTGAGTAGTATTTTGCTTACCAGAGTCTATGGTTCCCAGATATATAGCTTAGAAAATTATCCAGTTCAACATGCACTTTGGTTGGAAGGAAAAACGATCAAACCATCAAGACAAATGACAAAACATCATCTGCTAGTTGTGGTGCTGTGCGCATCCTGGCAAACTTTGTTCGGCCATTCACTATATAGATATTTCTATATGAAATATCTCCGTGGCCACGGCCAATAATGAGACTAAATGCATCACTGTAAAAACAAAATCAACATATTAGATAGAAATATAGTTGTAATTTTAATTTTTTTGATTCTCATTATATAAATGTGATAACTTACTCTAAAATTTGTTTAAAATTATTTGTCAAGGTGCAATTCAAACCATCCATCATTGGGTTTTGACGAACCCAAGTATACAAGCCCGTAGTTGTATTTTGTCATATTCAAATACCCTAATGTATTAGGGGTCGCTTTGGTATGCCACATGTAACTATTCTGAGCCAGATTATCCTCATTAGATAAAAACATGTGGTACTTTGTATATAATTTAGAAACATGTTCAATTCCCCATGAATTGCATTTGGAGGTAAAAATGGGCGCATCGTTGTAACAAATGCAATAACATCATTTGTCGGTGACAGACACATGATGGCAAATTTTTCCCGACCATTTACGATGTAGATATTTTTAGGTTAAATATTAGTGTGTCCGCAAGAAGAATAATTCCCATTATATTAATGAAAAATATAATTGTGGTATTATTTTCTTAATAATTAACAATATTGTTAAATAAGGTATAATGAGTTGTTTCGATGTGCCACATGTGGGGTAGGGGCTTAACACATCGTGCTCGGGATGACACTTCGCGGTGGACATGTCCAAGTGCTTGGGATTGTAAGTGCTTTTTTTCTTTACGTAATCGATTAATCATGTGTGTCGAATCCATTCGCTCATTACTTTGAGGCTAAAATGGCATAACATAAAAATTAGAATAATACAACTAAGTCATAACCTTAAGGGAGTTTAAAAGAAGATTAATATATGTAGGTATTTATACCGGATGTGCCTCCACGTTCCGGTTGAATTGAATGAAAGATAACGCAGTACGTTTTGTTAAGAGGTATTTCATATTGGGTTGAATTAGCATTCCCATAATGCAGGATATCAAAGAAACTGATATATTTTTTATGTTCAATTTGAATATTATTCAATCAGTTTTGCGCATTAGGACATCCCCCAACCGCAAATGCCTCTAAACGGGTTTGGTGCCCACAAGAAATCATTTGGGGACTGTTAGGTGTTAATGCATCTCCAACTCATAATTTATAGGACATCCTGTCACTTGCAGTCTTAAGCAATTGGTGGTGGGCTTTTACCTTCTCGAGTCATCTACTGTTATAAATAAGAGAAACAAATTTACCGAATAAGTGAAAATCATTCAAACATATTCAAAAACTTCAATAATGACATTGCTTAGTGGCAAACCTTAAACTATAACAATTTAATATAATCAGGACAAAATAAATGGTTAAAAGACCTTGACTAGTGTTTTGCTTACCGGAGTCTATGGTTCTTAGATATATAGCTTAGAAAATTATCCAATTCCACAAGCACTTTGACTGGGAGGAAAAACAATCGGACCATCAAGACAAATGACCAAACATCATCTGCTCGTTGTGGTGCTGTGCGCATCCTGGCAAACTTTGTTCGGGCATTCACGATATAGATATTTCTATATGAAATATTCCCGTGGCCACGACTAATAATGAGACTAAATGTATCACTATAAAAACAAAATCAGCATATTAGATAGAAATATAGTTGTAATTTTATTTTTTTGATTCTCATTATATAAATGTGATAACTTACTCTAAATTTGCCTAAAATTATTTGTCAATGTGCAATTCAAACCATCCATCATTGGGTTTTAACAAACCCAAGTATACAAGCTTGTAGTTGTGTTATGACATATCCAAATACCATAAGGTATAAGGGGTCGCTTTAGTATGCCATATGTAACCATCTCGAGCCAGATCATCCTCATTAGATAAAAACATGTGGTACTTTGCATATAATTCAGAAACATGTTCAATTCCCCATGCATTGCATTTGGAGGTAAAAATGAGCGCATCGTTGTAACAAATGCAATAACATCATTTGCCGGTGACAGACACAAGATGACAAATTTTTCCCGACCAATTACGATGTAGATATTTTTATGTTAAATATTGGTGTGTCCGCAAGAAGAATAATTCCCGTTATATTAATGAAAAATATAATTGTAGTATTATTTTCTTAATAATTAACAATATTGTAAAATAAGGCATAATGAGTTGTTCTGATGTGCCACATGTTGGGTAGGGGCTTAGCACATCGCGCTCGGGATGACACTTCACGGTGGACATGTCCAAGTCCTAGGGATTGTAAGTGTTTTTTTTCTTTACGTAATCGATTAATCATGTGTGCCGAATTCATTCGCTCGTTACTTTGAGGCTAAAATGACATAACATAAAAATTAGAATAATACAACTAAGTCATAACTTTAAGGGAGTTTAAAAGAGGATTAACATATGTAGGTATTTATACCGGATGTGCCGCCACGTTCCGATTGAATCGAACGAAAGATAACGCGGTACGTTCGTAGTTAAGAGGTATTTCATATTGGATTGCATTAGCATCCCCATAATACATGATATTAAAGTAACTCATACATTTTCTATGTTTAATTTGAATCTTATTCCACCAGTTTTGCACATTAGGACATTCCCCAACCACAAATGCCTCTAAACGGGTTTGGTGCCCACAAGAAATCATTTGGGAATTGTTAGACATTAATGCATCTCCAACTCGCAATCTATAAGACATCCTGTCACTTGCAGTCTGAAGCAATTGGTGGTGGGCTTTTGCCCTCTCGAGTCGTCCACTGTTATGAAGAAGAGAAAAAAATTTACCGAATGAGTGAAAATCATTAAAAAATATTCAAAAACGTCAATAATAACCTTACTTAGTGAAAAACCCTAAACTATAGTAATTTAATATAATCATGAAAAAATAATGGCTAAATGACATTGAGTAGTATTTTGCTTACCGGAGTCTATGGTTCCTAGATATATAGCTTAGAAAATTATCCAATTCCACATGCACTTTGGTTGGAAGGAAAAACGATCAGACCATCAAGACAAATGACAAAACATCATCTGCTAGTTGTTGTGCTGTGCGCATCCTGGCAAACTTTGTTCGGCCATTCACGATATAGATATTTCTATATGAAATATCTCCGTGGCCACGGCCAACAATGAGACTAAATGCATCACTGTAAAAACAAAATCAGCACATTAGATAGAAATATAGTTGTAATTTTATTTTTTTGATTCTCATTATATAAATGTGATAACTTATTCTAAAATTTGCCTAAAATTATTTGTCAATATGCAATTCAAACCATCCATCATCGGGTTTTGACGAACCCAAGTATACAAGCTCGTAATTGTATTATGTCATACCCAAATACCCTAAGGTATAAGGGGTCGCTTTGGTATGCCACATCTAACCATCCCGAGCCAGATCATCCTCATTAGATAAAAAACATGTGGTAACTTGCTGGATATAGATGATCCCAAGGATTAGTCCCCTGTATATGGCCTGCAAACATGTTGCCAGCTGGCGGTGGGAACCCAGCAGTGTATAAAAGAATACGTTAAACTATTAAAAATAATTTATGCACTACTGTTCTTCTCTTCTCTCGCGCATCTAGCTCTTTTTTCCATTCCTCTCTTTTCAATCTCTCATCCTTCAGCATTGTCCGCCCACCGCCTTACGTGCATTTTTCTCTTCAACCACTTCCTTCATCACCCATGTAATCACATTCCTCATTTGAAAATAATAATAATAATAATACTGATTGAGTTATATTTATTGGGGATTCTAGAAATTTTGAAAATTGTGAAGTTGAGAAGGACTAGGTTGGCTTTAGTTCTCTCGAAGAACAGTGAAGGTATTGTTCGGGGGAATGAAACTTTCTCCTGTGTCACTCTTTCCCTTCCAAATCTGAGGAGGAATCTATATCTTCTGTTTTTGTTGGGAAATTTTGAATAGTTTGAAATTGGTGTAGCTGAGAGAGATTGGGTTGACATCGATTCTCTCTTGGTTTAGTGAAGTCTTGTAGTTTGGGGAAGAAAAATTTTCGGCGTCACTCTCTCTCTCTCTCTCTTCATATTGGCGATTCCATTATGATCACCAAGTATTATTCTGTCACGACCCGATTCGAGAATAAAGAATACTCCCGAATTAGGATGCGTGAATTGAAAGGAATAAATAAAAGGACTGAAAAATTGATTAAAATACATTACCATTATATTTATATAAAAGAAAATATAATAATCTTATAAGTTTACAAGATATAAATAAAAAATTATCACTCTAAACTAATCCAACTTCTTTGGTTTCGGCTTTGTCTTGCCTGCTAATTGATCTGAAAAAACAAAGTAGGTGAGGGATGAGCAAACCACCGCTCAGTGAGTAGATTATGTAATATGCCAGTCAAGCAATGTCATTTTACACACTCTAGAAAATATAATATAAATATACACAATCCAAATCATATCACATCATTCCTTCAAATCTTGGTTATCCTTCACAAATTGTACCCAGTACGTGACCCCTATTGGCCTCACTGCCCTATGTCCCCATCTGGTACACATTTATCCTTCGGATACCCTGTCACTGAAGTTCTCATGTTCCATGAATAACACGTACTTCACAAAAACTCCAAATAATATATAATATTGCACAAATTAGACATGCTTGACTTGAAAATAGAGAGAGATTTGTAAATAGAATAAATTCATGATTTATCACAAAATAAGAACTTTTAGAACACATTACATAACCCACTCACCAAGATAAGTATGAAATATTGCAAGACAAACACACATGCTCTTCATCTTGTTTCTTTTTCTTCACTCTCTCTCTCTCTCACTCTCTCTCTCTCTCTCTCTCTCTCTCTCTCTCTCTCTCTCTCTCACCACTTCATGGTAGAAATCTATAATAAAGGATTGGAATGAAGGATTGAAGTAAGGAAGCATGATATTTATAGGAGAAGCTATGCATGCACCCAAATAATATTTATATAAACAATATTTTAAATCACCAAAAGATAAGATATAAAATTAAAGGAATAATGTGACTCATCCCCTTTGGCCAATGAAATCACAACACACACCACCAAAAGATAAGATAGAAAGATTAGGGAATAATGTGAGTCATCAAGTTAGAAGAGAGTGTTGATACAATGAATGGGAAGAAGAGAATAAGAAGGAAGCTTAGGCTAGGTGACTCACCAACTTTAGACTAGGTGACTCACCTCCAATAGATGAACAACTCATCCCAACTTGGGATAAAAATCATATTTTTTGAAGAGAAAGAAAGAGGGAAAGGGGGAAGAATGGGAGGATGATGGTTTGATTAAAACAAATTCTAAGTCTCTACACATGGATAACAAGAATGGTGTCATCTTTCAACTAAAAGGATAATCTCATACTAGACTCAAGATTTAATAACATATAAATCTTCACAATAAATATTTAAATAAGAAAATTCATATTAATAAATAATTATTATATATATATATATATTTTTTATTTTTTTTTCGGTTCTCACATATTCTATTTCATCTTCAGTTGGAAATTGGAATACATTAAGGAAACAAAAGAGAAGAACCAATATATGATGTGTGTGGGTGATGAACGACTGACTGGAAGGAGACAAAAAAATGGAATGGAGGAGAGAGAGTAACATTGGAAATTGAAGAACATGCATATTTTTTGCAAGTTGCCAACTGTCAGTGTTTCATTGGATTGTGATACTTAGTTGGAATGCTGACAATGGCATACCCGTGATAGGGAAGTTTTTCTCCACATGTTCGGCCGGGGCTTAGCACATCACGCCCGGGATACCCACTTCGTCACATTGGCTTAGGACCAAATGATGATCCCTAATATTATATGGTCTATCAACTTCTCAAGTTGTGTGATGTTATGTACATACGAGAAAAAAGAATTACACAATAAGTTAATCATTGTAATTATGAAGAAAAAAAAAAAGAAATAGGCGTTTGCCTACCGTTTTTGGCAAATCCTTCGCATGTAATTAAGAAACATATTCAATTTTCAATGCATTGCATTTGGAGGAAAAAACCTAAAATATTTTTATAATTCTATTGGATAAACCTATAAATACTAAAAGTATACATAAATAAAGTAAAGATATTACTTATCAAAGTGGTCTCTGAATTGAAAAGAGCTTTAGGTCAAGGCTCAAAACCCATTGTGCTCTTTTTTGTTGTTGTAATATTCCAGATATTTCATTATTTGGGTGGGTTTATTTATTATTTGGGTTATTTTTGGATATTGGGTTGGTGTTATTATTTTGATGAAATTTATGGTTTACATAACACATATATGGGCTTGATGTATTTGTTAATTGGAATAAGTTTGGTGTGTTTTTTAATATTTTAGTGTTGTTTTATCTTTAAAAACACAAATTCAGAACTTTAACACTATGACCATATGGGGTAACAATCTTGAATCTGCCACTGTATATTCCCACCATTTTGTACTATGTTGCGACCAAATACCCTAAGGTATAATGTGTTGTTCCCATGTGCCACATGTTAGGCAGGGGTTTAGCACATCACGCCCAGGATACCCACTTTGTCACATTGGCTTAGGACCAAATGATGATCCCTAGCATAAGATGGTCTATCGACTTCTCAAGTTGTGTGATGTTATATACATAAGAGAAAAAATAATTACACAAGGTATAATGAGTTGCTGCTGACAGGATCCGCCCTGTATTCCTCGGAACCTAGAACGAACCCTGTCGTATTTCCGGCATCATCCCGATGCCGGGCTCACTTACTAAAGACGGAGACTTTCTGCCGAAAATTCGGCAGTCTCCCCTGTAAATTGAACTTTTCCCAAATTTTTCAACTTGTTAAAAACACAATTTATATCCCAACAAGCAGCATGCTTCTGATACAATTTAACAGTTTACAACAAAGGCATTCGGCCTCACAAATCAAACTCTATCACGGACGATAATAAATAATCTATAAGTTTCAGCTTACAAACGAAAACGAAGTTTAACAAAGAGAAACCAAACCAAACTTATCCTACAAAAGCTCGAGGTTCGTAAACTCAGGGCTCGGCTCTGCTGCTCTGCTTAGTTAACTACTGTCTAGGGGCCCAAAACAGAAAACGTGTGAGTGGGCAAAAACAAAGTTTGATTTATCTTTCAAAACAACATAATAACCCCACCATTTACAAAATAATGCCAAAACATTCATTTGATACCATAAATATGAACTCAAAGTGGATTCAACATGTTCTCACTTTCCCGAGAACATATGATCATAATCCAAAACAAAACCTTTTGACTTTAAACCAAACTTCCTGAAGAAAATGACTTCCAACGACATATGTAAGAATATTTTTCAAATATTCCATTAATGCATTTAAAACACACACACACACACATATATATAAACTAATATAAGCAGTTATGTAAATCCAAAATTATGATAATATATTCTATATCGGTAGACACCTCAAAAACCAATAGTACATGAGGTATACGATATACATATAGTATATAAATAGGTATAAAAGTATCACACAAACTTGAGTACCGGGGAAAATAATCCAACATGGGGATTGTTTGGCTAGCCCAGAGGATTTCAAGTTTCTACCATGCATCTAGGGATGAGTGGTCCAACCAGGGGACTAACACTCTACAGCACACACGCTGGAAGTTCCACGCCACGTGTGGCCAAAACCAATCAGTAAGTCCTACGCGTGCAGACAACATCATCACACGCCGAATCATCTAACGTCACATGTGATAAACTACATCAAACCATATATGCCCACACGCCGGAATCATCCAACGCCATGTGTGGGTACAACAACCAAGGGAGGGTATTTAGCATAGTGCAATCACATAATCCCATAACCAACAATATAGTACCCCAAACTCATATTAATAATTTGCCCAAATACTTCATCATAGTATGAATTGCAATTTCTCAAAACATAAACTCCATATCCAAAAACAATCATGATTCTCAATTATCGAAATAGGCAAAATTCTCATTAAGCAATATATATAACCTTATATATATATATAAATATCCCATATTCCAAAAAATTCATGTTTAATGCATATTATTTCAATCGATTAAAATCATGCACTTTCAAATAAAGTCCACTCACAAGTAATCCCACCCTGCTTGACCATGAGAGGGTCCTGCCTGCTGCGTACACCTGGTCGGAGTACTTATTTCAGAATATGAACACGCAATTAATACAAAAAAGCTACGAACGAGAAACTTTTGAATTATAGAATGTATTTTTTTTATTTTAATAATAAGCATCCCATAAATTAGGTTGCATGTTTTGAATGTTTTGACATTATTAGTTCAGATATCAGAAATTTCCCTTTCAATGTTGAAATATATAGGAGAAAAGAATGCAAATATATGTGAAAAGGACATACAAGTTCAACTTGGATTGAGCCATCACATTGTTATTCATTACACCGATTGTTCCATTCGGAAGCATAGAAGACAGTACATTAATGTTCCTTTCCATATCTTATTTTATAAACTGGATATATATAGACATCAACAAATTAAACTGTTTTACAATTTGTATTTTCTTCAAAGAATTTCGGGCTAATTAATAACTATTGTTTGTGCCAAAATCGGGATTTACTCATTAATTTGAATAAAATTTGTCGAATTAATATGAACCCTTAATTTATCTAATTATAAAGAAATCAGCTGTTGGGCTTAATATGATGATACCTGTATACGTAATCAATTACTCTTTAGTTTTCTAAGCCTAAAAGGCCTTGTAAATTTCTAATCATCGTTTTCTTTTCTGGTATGAGCTAATCATCAATCAACCAAACTAATTGCTTTTTTTTCATTAACTTGAAAGCATAATTACCAGATTCCCGGCCTCTTCTCCACTAAGCTTTAATTTGTTTGTTGGTGGCTTGATATGCTACTTGAACCTAATTTACTTTGATGGTCTGAGCTAGTCATGTTGGCATGCATAAGCGTGTACTGTTTTGACAAAATTAGAGCGTCTAATTCAAAACTAGTTAGCAACGAATGAAGAGACCAATGTGTTATAGATACTCTTAGTTTAAATTAAAAGTGGGAGTGAATTTCTCACACACACACACTACTAATTACTAATTAGGTGCTATCAGGGTTCAAAACCTAAGACTATCGATCTGCAAGTCAAGGCCATTTTTCACTGGGCATGTTATATATACTTCACATTTTTAAGCTTAACCAATTTGTTTTCTGCTGAAGGGTGTGAATGTGTGGGAGTGAGGTGTTTTCTTATGTTGCTAGAGAGAGAGGGAAAGATGATGATGTGATTTAGATGTTAGCACATTGCCAACAATAAACAAGGAATACTTTGGAAAAGGATCCTCTAATATATCTAAATCCTACCCCATATATTCCAACTTTAGGTTACACAAAATCTTGTTTCACTGTTTTCTTTTTTAGGCTATCTTTTGAGCTTATATTGGGAACATGATAACCCCACCAAGAAATGTTTAAAATCTCCTTATAAATTTCACCCTTGAAGTTTCATAAGATGTGTTCCTGTCTGCCATCATTTGGTGGGAGAAAATGTAAGCTTCCACCTAAGCTCAAAGTGAAAGGAAAGGAAAAACTACTAATTATATTCCTCCACCCATGTCAAAGTTTGGAACATATATAGCTTTAAAGAAAATAGCTTTTTATACTTGATGATGCCCTTGTCGGCCATGATTCCACCATCAAAAGAAACCATTTCTTTATTTTCAAAACCTTGTAGGTTCTTTGTATATATACTGAAGATTTTTTTAGTGCGAGATTTTAATTATTCAAAATAATAATAATAAGTACCATTATTTGGATCCGCATATACTTTTGTGCATGCATACACATAAATAATCTGTAAATGAGGCTGAAAAATGGGTGCACCATCTACTTAGAGAGGGACCCACCAATGAAATAAGAAGGTCCATAAAAATGCGTATATTCATGCTAAAAATCATAGGCCTTACAGACAAAAAAAAAAGCTAAAAATCATAGGATTGCTTAATATTTTTAGCAGTGTTGCAATTATTTTCAATCGCGCCCCCTTGATGAGATAATAGTGATTTTGAATATATATATATATATAGTGGACCTGTGCTTGATGATCAATTCAATCGTCAGAAAGTACTACTGATATTGGTACTGTTAGTTTTGCATGCTTTCCATTTCCCATGGGCCACGGCCATGAAAATTCTCTGAAATAGACCTGTTTTGTGCAGCTCTTGGTTGCATCCAACTTGTATGCATATATGCTTGGGCATTTTCATGATGGGGAGAGAGAGAGAGAGAAGATATATAGTTTTTGTTACTTTTGTAGGTTTTGTGCTTATACTTTGCCACCACACTGACTACTGGGAAAGGGCTCGATCGAGCTTTGCTTTTTGCTAGACAGCTACCCTTTTCTTTCTTTCTTTCTTACTTTATTTTTTTTGTTTTTGGGTATTTAATTATTGTGGTTATTATTGTGGAGGTTGATAACATGGATGAATTCAAGTAGAATATCATTACAAACGATTGCCAATAAGTAGACACAAATAATTACTCTACGTGCTATTTTTTTGTAATGGTATTATCCTAATCTTTTTCCTTTTCCAAAAAAAAAAAAATAATAAATAAAATTAAAGAATTGCAATGGCATTATATATGATTATTGCTGTTATTATTTTTAGTATAATAATTAGCATAACCTCTTTGGTTGTTAACAACGTGTTTAAAAAGTGATTGGAATTTCCTTTCTAGTAAAGAAATAATAAGTTGCAATTGTCATCAACTTGATCTGTTCAATTATATTTATTGGTATAGTATAGTATTTTGTTTGTTGGTAAGATCTTGTTTTGAAGTGCAAGTTAACCAAAGTCATTGAAATTCCATTAGTTGAGCTGAATGCTTTAATTTTGATAAATTCTTGCTTAGAAATTAATAATATTGTAATTAAGCAAGATACGGACTATTTTCAAATTAGCACATGTTCTCAAGTCCCTTGCTTAGTCCTATGAAATAAAAAAATTTAGTCAATCAAATTCGTGATAGATAAGTATATCAACTCAGTCATGCTCTTGCTTATGCAATCCGCAACAAGAAGGTCTAAAAAGTCCACCAAGACTTGAAGATGATTAGGAAATTCTTGATGCAACCAAAGTTTTGACGTAGTCCGCAAAACCTTTTTCTTGTGAAAGCTTCACTAAAGAAAAACCCTACACTACTAGCCACGGATCAATTGTGCTTTTGCAGGGAGTTTTTAAAAGTGTCTTTTCAGTGCATATTGAATAGGCATGAAAGACACTCGTAGAAACTCCTACGAAAGCACGAATGATTCATGATCAGTGTATTTTTCTTAGCGCTACGTGCTGTTCTCTCCTTTGTTTTACACTCCATGTTTTGCAGGTCATGTGACCGGTTGTTGCAACGCTAATTGGACTTGATTGATTAAGATATGTTTTAGTATTTTCAACACAAAAAAAAGTTGAGCTCCTATTGTGAAAACTATTGAGTTTTAAAAAGAATATATCCACTTTTGTTATATGGGCTTATGTAGGTAAACAACTGGACAAAGCCCAATTAAGATAGCCAATTCAAAACGACTTCTCCAATTAATCCCTTTTTTCACGAGCGATGAACTAAGTTTACTAACCATATGAATCGTGAATTAATAAGCAAATTGTAGCTCGATCTAATTAAATTTTGATGAACAATTTATCCCCAAAAAAAAAACAAAAAAAAAAACGCACGGTTATCATGAAAAATGGACAGCCATGCATGCAAATGTAGAGCTATTCGCTAAAGCTATGGCTCTTTTCTATTTTCGTTGTTGAAGACTCCTCATTGATTGATCACATTGTTTATCTTCCTCTGCCAAGCCACGGTTTCTGTGGTCGACTGGTACACACTCTTTCCCTGACCGAGTCCACAACAATTTGTCTGTGACGGCACTGAGAGCTACAAAATGCCCGCAACGAACTGCAATATTCACATCAACAATTAATATTATCGTTATTCTCCATAATGTGTTAGAAAATTAGCCAACGTGGAAAGACTGTTATACGTAGAATCTATGCTCTAGTGATTACATATTGTTTTTTCCATGATTTTCTCAGCTACCAAACACAAACAACTATTCAACCACCCATTTACATCACTTTCAAAAAAGAACCAGACCAGATGTATCAACATTTGTCAAGAAAGGGGTGCCTTAATTCAATATGTAAATGGCGGAGCTATATACAACTAGGCGTACCTGTACATATAAATGTTATCTTTCTCGCCAAGGATCTTTCTGCAGTAGTTACATCTATCAAGGAAATTGCCACTCTGCCCTTGGCCGTTCTCCTTCATATTGGGCGACCATGCCGGTGGAGACGCATCATCCTCTTCCATGGGAACATTCTTGGGATAGCGCGGTGGCTTCATCTGCAGCTGCTGCTCCGGAGGTGGCAGCGGCAGGGGCTCGTGGAGAGAACTCAAGTCGTAAAAGCTAGTTGAGGAACGAACAAAGCGCAGGCGTTTCCCAGGCATTTTTGGTGTCAGCCCGGTTTTACACAAAGAGAATAAGGGTTTTGGTCTTTTAGTGTAGAGAAAAGATTGGATTGGGTAGTAATTTGGGTGTTGGAAATGGGTTGAATGGGGAGATTTATATAATGATAGTTAGTCCTCCAACTGTATATATAAGTTCTCAGGTTGAAGTCTTCCAACTGTTTACGCGGTATATACATCTACACTACATATATAGTTAAGAAGGGTGGGTTTTCATTTTAACCAAGAGTTGTGGTTCTAGCTAGGTTAAACCTACAAACCATACAAAAACTCTGTGTGCTATTTTTGGTATAACTAATAACCCCTCAGTCAACAAGAAAAACTAATGACGGTTTTTAAATAAGTTCGTTTCTCTAATTCTATTATTTTGGTATAAAGTTTTTGTATACGCATGTGTGTTTACCAAGATACGTCTTTACGCACAACGTTGAAACCAATGTGATAAAACATATTTGTGAGAAAATTAATCCAAGTTTCCAACATTACCCTTGATTTTTTTATTATTATTATTAAAGTTATTAATATGAAGAGTTTTTTTAAGAGTCAAAAGTGGTATTTAAAAATAATAATATGGGTAACTTAGTCCAAAAAAATTACATTAAATGCTTTCCCAAGTGGGGTGAAAAATTTCGCAAGGTGAGACAAGTGTATGAAATTTCCCCTATATGGGAAGTCCATACCCATGAGTCCAGAATTGCATTTCCAAGAGTGCACTTACCAAATATGAAAATGCAATTTTAAACTCATTCCCAATGTCCTAAACCTTGAAAAAACAAGTATAAAACCCTAGACCCTTCGTATATCTCTTTCTCTCTCTTTCTCTCGTCTCAAACCCTCCTCCCCCCTCCTTCTCCTCATCTTCTCTTCCTTTATTAATCCCTCCCTCTCCTAGCTTGCTGCTCTCCTCTGGATTGTGGAGAAAGTGGAGTTTAGGGGGTGGTTTAGATTTGTACCAAGATCTACCTAGATCTTGGCTTTTTTGGCCATATCAATTTGGATCTTGGGTTTGTTAGGCTGTTTTTTGTTTGTTCTTGTTGTAGGTAGTTTGGCTATGACAGCGGCAGTAGCGGCGGCACCGACGACAACAGTTTTATGTGTCTTCTTTTTGGGTCAGCCTTCTTTCAAGCCATAGTCATGGGCTGGGGTTGGCTGTTGTTGGTTTTCAGTTTATGTTTTGGTCCAATAAGTGCATAATTCGGTTGAGTTTGATGCATGGTTGTGGTTTCTCTTTAGGAGAATTTGGATTTGTAAGTTGCGTTATGGGTGATGTACTTGGTTATTACATATTTGAGATGATTAAGCCCAACTGTCTGTGGCCCCTATGTGACATTAAGTTGGCCCTACGTGGCTTTAAGTAGAGGTATACCATATAAGTTTGATGTTGTGATTGGATCCCCTCTTTTTTTTTTTTTTTTTTTCACATATGGAAGCTAAAGTCCTGCTTTCCTTCGTCAGAAAATATGAACATAACCCACCCAAACTCTGATACTTAAATATGCATTCTTATTTTCTAGTTTCATGCCAATCCATGTCCTTTCTTTTTCCTTCCCCACTACAAATATAGAATCTTTATCTTTTTCCGTTTTGGCTAATTTGTTTTCAGATTAAATCAATATACTTCCTTCTCAGAAAAACAATAGAACCTTCAACAAACATAGGTAGGTGTCATTACTCACAATACAGAAACGGATTCCTGATTGAGAGAAATTTGGAGAAATCCCGAAGATGAGATTGGAAATGAAATAACATAGTTTATTTGAATATCAGAGTGAGAGAAGAAAGCAAAGCGTAACCAACTTTCTTTATGATCGTGGGAATCAAAATACAATGAGAGTTCTTCGAGTTTCAGAATTTGGGTTTTGAGGGTACATATTTTTGAAGGAGTGTTAAAACAGCCTTTAGCTTTTGTTTGTCAATTTTTTTTACTAGCGTAAGTGACATGTTTAGCTTTTAAACCTTTGATTGTATTTTAATGATATGGCAGTCTTACATTCAAAGTCAAGCATATCCTAACAGATACAATCCAGACAAAGAATCTGGATCCGAAGTAGTAATGTGGCCCTTGCCTAGTATAGTTTAACAATTTTTTTTTTCTCAATTGAAATAGTTAATTAAAATAATTGAATCAAATTAAATTTAGAATGGCAGGAGTGTTTAGTTAAAATTGTTTTAATAAATTTCTATTTAAATATTGAGTCACATCCTTGTTTTCTTGTTTTGTTTTAATTGTTAGATTAGATGGAAAGTTAAGTGGAGGCGTGAACGTGAGAGGAATTAGATATTACAACAATATTATCAATGAACTCTTACGCAATAGTAAATCCTCCCACCTTGATCATGAATCATGATTGAATTATCAAGAGTTACATGCAGTCATAAAATATCATTGATTCAAAATTTTAATTTGCTTTACTCATCATGGTACATGTATAGGTATAAAGTCATTTGTCACACTCTTTCATTGGTATCTTTCTCAAGCTTTAGAAAACAAATATAGTGGTTTCTTAAGCCCTTGTATTGTGTAAGTAAACACAATTTATGCCCTGAATATCATTGGTCATCTAATTAAATACATATTACCATAACATACACATCTTGTAATGGGTAAATACAACAACCATTTTCGGGACTACGCATATCTTTGTTTTAAGGAATTTGGTGATCGAGTAAACAACTTAGTCACGTTGAATGAGCCATATACCTATAATAACAATGGTCATGCATCTGGGGCCTTCACACCAGGACGATGCTTAGCTTGGCAGAAGAAGAACTGCATTGGAGGGAATTCAGGTATTGAACCATATTTGGTGGCATAACACCTCCTCCTTACTCATGCAGCTATTGTGAAATTGTACAAGACTAGATATGAGGTCGTGTTAATTTGTTTCTCTCTTTTTTTTGCAAGAATATTGGGTATTCATTGAGAATTCTATACGAGCCACTGTTATTAATTTGTGTAATGAAACAACCCTTTTTATATATAAATAAACCAAAATTATTCTCCTTGTGGGGTTTTCTCAAAATGACGTGATAGGAATAACACTTGTGGCCAACTGCTTTGTGCCTCTCTCGGAGTTAAAACAAAATAAATACGTTACGAGCCTTGACCTTTATGTTTGCATGGCAAGTATATTGTTAATATTGATATGTACCAAATTTAATGTTTTATTTATGAATAATGTAACTCACTTACTAAGTTGGGCATTGAGGATTAGTGTTGACGTGAGTCTTCCTAATTAATCAATGAGATTTATTTCCTTGATTAATTAAGGGATTTACTTTCTTATTTTATATAATTAACATATCATTGTATACTTAGGAGATATTCTCCTAACTCCTATATATACATTCTTATGGAGAAGAATACAACTTAACTTAAAGTATTCAAACTATATTAATATTTTAACAAAAAATACATTTTTAATTAGCCTCCTCTTTTGTATTGCTTTGTTTTTTTCCGTGGACTACTATGTTTAATTTTAATTTAACAAAAATGGAAATTTGTAACTCAAATGATTAATGATTAAGAATGTATTACCTCATACTCGACGTCCTCTTTTCAATTCTCCTGACCAACATATTCTACTTCCTAGTTAATTATTTGGAAACACTATCTAATGATTGTCGATGAACAACCACTATTTAAAAATCGTCAACTATTCTAGTGTCATTCACTAAAGAAGAGACCGATCAACCTCGTCCGGTTTCTAGAAGGAAACAAAAAAGCAAGTTAATTACAGCATATGAAAGTACAACTCATATATGATTTGTACCCAAAAAAAATAAATTTTAAAGTGATATATGATCAGCACCAAGAGATATTTATAATATTAATTTATTGTAGAGAATATGAACATATTAGTGGAGGGGTTTAAATTTCGACATTTTTCATTAATCAGGCAAAGTTCAGATCAGATCGGTTTAACTTTAAAATTGCGGTCGAACCTATTACAATATAACAATTTAGTTCGGTATGGTTTTGAAAAGAAAAAAGAAAAAAACTTAATATTGGGTTTTATGCTCAAGAAGATAAAATTTCTTGAAAAATCGACTAAAATATAATTGACTTCTCAAAATATGAGTGACTTTCCAAAATATGAGGATCACACCAAATCAGTAGTAGTTAGGGGTGGGCATAAAAACCGATGAACCGATCAAACCGAACGAACCGAACCAAACCGAACCGAAAAAGGGTATTTTTTGATTGAACCGAAAAAGTCAAACTTGGACCTGAACCGAACCGAAGGTCCACGGTTCGGCTCTCGGGTCTAATTTTTTCAGAACCGGAGGACCTGAACCGAACCGGTACATAATTAAATAAATAAATAAATCTATATATATTACACATGGCGTCGTGTGATTGGTCAAAAATATATTCATGTGAGACTGCTTGCAGCAGATCCCTCACCTTTTTTTTTTTCCAGTAACCCTCCTCACTTCTCTTTCACTCAGTCTTCTCTTCTCTCTTCTGTTTTAATTTTTCGTTTTGTTTTTGACCTAAGACTAAGAGGCTGCGGCGCGCCTCTCTCTCTCTCGACCCACCTCAGATCTCCGATCCTCTCACTCTCAGTCGATCAGCCACCGCGCCGCCTCCATCACTGCACGCAGGTCAGCTTCTCTCTCTCTCTCTCTCTCTCTCTCTTATCTGTTCTATTTTTTTTGTGAAACTTTGGGGTTAAAGTGATGGTGATGATCTCCTGTTTGGGGTGGTCTCAGAGAGAGAGGCAAGATTGATGTCTTTCCAAACCTCTTCCATGGTTCTTGACTGTACTGTATATGTGAATGACTCAAAAAACTCCCGTATGCCTCATGGAAGTGCAAAGAGCCAAACCTGAGAAATAGACATTCTAAATCTAAACCAGTAGTTAGCATTTTTCTCTCACTAAAACAAAGTACAATATAATATTGCATTGAAAACTGCTTTCTTTCTTCTCTATCTTCCCTGCAGAGATAAGGTTTGGTCTGTTGTACTTTCTTGGTGGTTCTTATTTGATTTCCATTACTTGGTATTTCACTTGTAAGTGTTCCTAAAATTCTGCAGAGTTTTGTTCTTGGTCAACAGCTGGGTGTAAAAAAATTCATTACCAGTGCTTCAAATTTTGAAAATCAGCTTGTTAATATTGGATATAGTTCTAAACTATTAATTTGTCTAGTGCTATGTTTATGGTGCATAAATTAATAATTGGCTTTGGGCTTTCGGTGGTTTGGTCAAAAGGCTTGTACTTTGGGATTGAATTCAATATTGGGTAACTGAAACCTTTTTCATAAGACTGCTTTGTGTGAGTATTGATTCTGAACAATTTTGGGTAGAAGTACTGCCTTTTTGACAACCTTCTTTTGATATTTCTTTGATCTCTGTTTATATTTTGTTCATAACCTAACCCTATTTTTGTTTTCATTCACAGTTGTTTAGCATCTCTGCTGCTGATTTGTTTATGGTGAAACTTTGTGTTAATTCTTTTAAGTGTTATGTAGGTTGCTTTGTTAAGGCTTTTGGAAGAATGGATGCAGTTGATTTTTTGCAAGGATATTATCTTTAGACTTTATGTGTATTTTTGTGATGGGTTGTAATATTTCATAAGTTTCATTTAAATTGCTTGTTTTATTTGTAAGTTAATTTTATTTTTTTTTTGATGAAATGGGGGGGAAAAAAACCCCAAAGAACAACTAAACTTTATCAATGGGAATCTGACGGGCCTGAGGGGCCCCTATCAAGTCATCACCGAGTACATCAATAGCCCACACGGGGGTATTTTCAAAAAAGCAAATGCCCAAGTCAAGATTGTAGCTCCATCTTGCAAGACAGTCAGCAAGATAATTCTTCTCTCTGTAGACATGTTGAATCTGATAGTTCTCAAGCTGCCTTAGGAGAGTACCGCAGCTATGCAGCAGGCCAGCCAGAGGATGAAAGCGGTAAGCCACAGTTTGCTGGATTAGCTGGACACTAAGTGCAGAGTCCATTTCAATGATGAGCATGTTGACACCTTTATCCAAAGCCATTTTGAGACCAAAAAATAGACCCCATAATTCAGCTTCAAGAACTTGACCAATTCCCAAATTCACAGCAAAACCCCTAATCCAATTTCCAGATGAGTCGCGGAGGACACCTCCAGCTCCAATATTACCAGATGCAGGTTTACAAGAACCATCCACGTTCAATTTGAAGATACCAGTATTAGGAGGTTCCCACGTCAAAAAAATCTGCACTTTTTCTCCGGCTGTAGTATCACCGCAGGATGCCTTATCCCAGTCAGAGAGGGCTAATAAGATAACATGCCTTGGGTTGAGGGGCGTCACCTCCTCAGCAGTAAAAATAGATTGGTTTCTCCATTTCCATAGATACCAACAGATGAAAACAAATATAGAGCACCAAGAGGTACTGCTAGACCAACTAGCCTTGGAGAGGATATTATTCTTTAACCAAGGATGGAAGTC